>NC_052142.2:1591261-1901557 GCF_016086655.4 Lepeophtheirus salmonis | reverse complement strand
AACTTTAATTTTAATGAGATTATGCTGATAGATGTTTAACAAACTTGACTACAATTCGAAAACCTAAGAGTGAATGAGGGAAGTCTTTAAATACACTGCGTTATCACTTACATTCCCTAAATACAATCGCTGCAAGTGTTCAGGTAGCCTTAAAGAATTTATAACAGACGACGAAAAAGTTTTTGAAATTATAACATGGCTAGCAACTTGATATAAAAGTTAAAATATAAACATGGTAAGCGAAATCCTAAGGTATTTTGTATTTTTCTTATCCAAAATTATATCCCAAAAATTTATTGCCAATCGTCTTAATGGTATCTTCCGTAATATAGGAAAGTTATTTGAATATAAACAAGAATTCAGGTCATATTTGAAAAGTGAGACATACTATTGAGGATTACGAAACACTATAGGAGATATTAACAATCCTTATTGTTTAAATCAACTTTATGTACTGGGAAGTATTTGAAGGGTAAATGGACGAAAATTATACTTCCTATTAAAACCAACGTTGTTTTATAGATGCTATCCAAGTCGTAAAAGTCGTAGTCGTTAAATAAAAGGGGGCTTTATTAGATTTTCAATCCTTATCTACTACTGAAATTATGAATATTTTTTTTGTTTTTTCCTAAAAGAAACTAAGAAAATAGGGGAAACGTTTATTTAAGGATTTCTTTTCTAGAAATAATGTAATTCGACTAAATTATGCAACGTAGCAAAAAAAAGTTAATTTTTGAAAATTAAAAGAAAAAAATCAAGCACCCCTCCCCAAATATAATCCTGCGAATACCTTTTTTTTTTTAAATTGAAGAGTTGTTGATCATTTTGGTATTTAGTTTTTTAAAAGGAGGTGTTAATGTTTGGACTTCACTACTTTTAGTAGTACACATGGTTTATCGAAAGAAGAAATTTGAAGTTGATCACTTTCATGGAATGAAATTTTGGATGGAGAAATGTACAATGGAAAAAATACTGTCTCATTGCATTTTATTTCAAATTTATCCATAAGAGTTTGATTTTTAACATCTGTAAATTTCAATTACGCCCTAGTTACAATTTACCTGATATTACTATAAAAATTAAAATCATCATCTATAGAATATATGGAGGAAAAAGATTCGTTCAATTTCGTCACATTTTGAATTCCTTATATTCTTCAGATGTCATATATATCTGAGGCCATCAGAAGAAATCAACTCCTAAAAATTATATGTGAAAAGGAGAAAAAGGGGTTTTTATATTTCTAGCTTATTTTATTTAATAAGAAAAGAAAAGACATTTACTGTAACATGAAATTTCACCACTTTCAGACATAAGTTCTAAAAACTGCAAAGAAAACCGTGTTACTTAGAATATCTAATTCAATTTGAATGCATTTTTTAGAAGTATAATCCTTCAGAGGCGCCGCAATGGTCTCTTAAAGATGGCATAAATTATATTATAAGGATGAATTAAAATTTATGTTAGTAAGATAAGGTTCTTAACCGGCTAATCTGAAAGGAAGTTACTTTCTGTATTGTTATATTTTAAATCCTTCGACCCCATTATTATAATATTGATATAAATAATATATCTTCTTCATGAATTCCGTAATTTGTTCTTCATCTATTAACGATATCTCTGAAATTTGGAGGATGAAGACATCACATTTTGTGATGCGGATGTAGAAGAAGGACGTAAAATTGCAAAATATCTCGAAAATGGTTGTTCCTGTTCTCTAGGGCCATTGGATCCATTAGGAAACAAAACTTCTTATTTTAATTGGTTTGATTATGAATGTGTTTCTTTTAGTGGAGATAAATGCCTAGAAATGTCTTGTATTTCTCCGTTGAGTCATGAAGCCTATGTGTTTGGACATTTTGGTGCCCTGGATAGGGAAGATGAAAAGATTACATTCCAAATTAGTGGACGGAGAGTTTTGTCTGACAACTTTTCTTTCTTCATAGCTATGGGTAAAATTAGAGTTCAGAGACTTTACACTCATTATTTGAAAAATTGGTTCACTTCTAAGCAACATAAATTGAATGGAAATCTTTGTAATAAAAGAAGGTATTAAAACATTTTTCAAGAACCGAATGAAAAATTATTGTATTTTTGTATTGGAAGACTTGCATCTCATTATAATCTTAAAGCAATATTTGGATAAAATCACGGAATTCTAAACATATGGAATGCTCACAATTTTTTTTACTCTCCCACATGAGTCCATTCGTCATAATATCCAATTTCAGAGACATATGAATATCTTCTGATACAGAAATAATGAAAGTTATTGTGGAAGAGTCATAAGCGAGTATTGTGTAAATCATCTTTCAAAAGAACCTAGTAAAGTAATAGACAAATATGCATTTTACTAAAAAATTTATTGATATGATGTTAGCCTAATATTTTTTTTTGTTTTGTGAAATTACTTTCCCTGAACTTTTATTTCGTTTTAGATTTATATCATCATTAAGTTTTTTTTTGATAAGTTTTTTGTCATTATATTAAATAATTGAATACAAATCTGATTAAATAAATGCCTATTCAAACATTTATGGTCTCCCTGAATATTTTTATTATCAATTAAAATTAAACAAATATGAGAAAATACACTTCTTATATTTTTACACTGAAAAAAGATGGCTTTCATATTTTCTGTCTTCATGATGAGGTTGTAGACATTATAAATTTGGAGTACTAGAGAAAGCTTAAGGTCACTTGGTGTATAAAGTCCTCTTTGGTTTATTTGCTCTAGTGGTTTAGTTTTGCCATTATTCTCCATTGATTCATCAAAAGTTACACAGGAAAGCCCCTTTGAATACACAAGCTGGTCATTACAATAGGTGCACTTAAGTCTACAGGACTAAAATTTGAATACATATCTGGAAATAAAGAATGAAGTAGAATTCTCATTAAAATCCAAATCCATACATAACGATTCTTCTTCCAAGTAAGATAGTATTTCACTTATGGCGGTATTCTTTTCTGGATGAATTTTCTGAATATTATCTCTATGAATACTTCGTATTTCATTCATGTCTAAGCCATCGAATTTAGCAAGCGAGGATATTCTAATTTTTTTTCTGCGTCCAAAACTTGACGTACCGACACGAAGTAGTTCGAACCTGAAAGTTGACGATACCAGCTAAATCTAGCTTCCATAAAATCCCTCTTAACTTGCCCGAGGAAGACATATTCTAATTAACATTCGGTCAGTAAGTACATGGCCATACTTGCTGCTGCATCAGTGGTTTTACTCACAGGAGTAAAAGTTTCCATAGTGAGACCCATCTTATTCTCTCTTTCCACTGTTTAAACCATTGATTAAAGTCTTTAAGGTAAATAAAATTTTCATATCCCAAAGTGAGAGGTTCCTTTGAAATGTCTTTCTTTTTTACTCATGCAAATTGGTTTTTATAGTTCACGATGTTCCAATATGTTCGTTTCCAAAAAAAGCTTCCTGTACTTGAATGATAGCTGCAATTTATTTTATATCCTAGTAGATGAAGTGGCTTTGGACGTTAATCTTATATATTTGTGCGTTGACAGATATTTTGGAAGATTTCGAAATATACACGGAACTGCTAAAGGATTCAAATAATGCTTCCCAAGTTGGTTATTCTGTAGCTTGTGTTTCCGAAACTCCTCTGTTTGTCAGCACTCTCGCTCACGAAATCCTCCTCTTCAAAGGGGAGTGAGCACACTCTTGAATACTTAGAAGTTGCCAAGGTATCTTTAGATTGCCGTTGAATTGCTCTCAGCCAGGCACCTTTAGAGGATTCATCTTGAGGGAATGAATTGAGTGAAGTAAAGGAGTTGGATGGAATATGATATCCAGAATGGTACTTAGGAAAACAACATTTGTTGGGCATGATGAGTGATGAAAAACAAATAACATTGCAAACGACGGAAATTCCAAATAAAAAGAAAACTCTAATAAAGTTAATATCAATGTAACAATTATTAATTAATAAATACTTTAGTTTGAAAGCTTGTAATGATAGAATAATTAAAAACAATTATTAGTCCAATACATTTCCAAGATCCTAAGCCAATATACTTAAAATCAACGGTTTTACTCAAAGTATTTTAACTTTTAAGTTGCTAATTGAGAGAAACAATATCAATAATTAGAAATGATAAAGTGTCTGCTTCTTTCAAGCTAAACTCAAATTTCAACTGATGTGTGAGTTCCTTCTCCTTTTATATGCCTAAGCAGCCGAACCCGTATCAATTCTTTATATTTAAGGAAGGGATCAAATAATAAATAAATTCTAAACTCATCCTGTACTCATTTTATTCTTTTTTCCCCTTGCGTGAGCATTCCATGGATAAAGGATACGATAAATATTGCAGTATCTTCATTTTCAAGAATTGGTCTCATTATTCAGAGAATCTATGCAAAAAATCCTTTGCTTGATTAGGCATTCAATATTAACGACAGTATTAAGGAGCACATGCAACATGTCCAAAGTGAACGCAGAGATTACAATAGCAGGGTTGAATACGCTAAAAAAGAATCATGAATCTCTTACGTTATTAACTATGGACTTATGAAGCTAAATCAGTTCATTATTCGTCAATTCAAATAGGAAAGACACATTTCATTTCTCTATATAAAGTTAATCTTTTTGCTAATGAGAATTAAGGAAAATGAACATCCAATAAATATATTTTTGATGAGACTCAGCAACATTTTTATTTAATGCTTTCAGTCGATGTAATCTTGTTTATAATAATAATTAGGAAAGGCTCAAATTGTGTGGTGGCATCTCTATTATATCATGAATTATAGCGTATAATTGTTGTTTTGTGTCTTGAAAATCAATATGATAACCGAAGGTAAGGATGTTAGAATAAAAGAGAAAGTTCTACGAAATTAACAATTAATTTCCATTCCAGAGGCCAGGATAAAAATGATATCATTAGGGCTTTTGTAGTATACCTGTTCATTTGTGGTGCATTTGATGAAGTTTCTATACACTTTCTTGTTGAAAATAATTCAAATTTTCGCCAGACCACAGCTTTGGAGTAATTTTCAAATCTTATTATAATCAACAAAAAATTGTATGTGTGGAAGATTTAGTTAAAGAACCATCCCATATTCACTTTCAAATCTACTTCTCCTGGAGTTTTACACGTAATAGAATGGTGTGATAGTTCACAAACTTTTTTTGTGAACTTATTAAAATATGGAATTTTGTTATGTGAATTGCTTCTCTTAATTTCTGAAGAGTATATTATAAAGAAAAAAAACTTATCGGAGGAAAGAATTGAATATCTTATGAAAAATGTTGTTCCTATGATTTCTCGTAATGAAAAGAAGCAACTTTTTTTTTTTAATCTATGAAAATTAAGAATTAATAAATATTCCTTTTACTCAAAAAAAAAAACGATTTCTTATATACGTTGACTCCTACATCCGTCACTTTATCAAAAGATTCTTCATCATTATTATCTTCAACATTAAATTATTTAGAAGAAGATACTCTATCAACATTATCGGCTAATTTATTACAAGGTATCGCTGAACATTAAGTTGCTTAATTTTATAAATTTGTAATCCATGCCTTTTCTATTATCAGACTCAGCATAGTATTTTGATGTACAAGTAACTTATCAACCCATTTTGATCCAGAACAAGGATTCTCACATAAATATGCAACTGATGGTTTTAATTCAGAAAAAGAAAGAAAGTGTGTTTTTCATGCAAAGGGTGTGATTTGCACAGTATATATTTGAAGAAGAAGATTAAAAAATGTGATAATAATAAACCTAACATTAATGTATTTGTACTTTTGTTTTGTTTTTAAATTTACTTGTAATTTTTTAATAATCCAAGAATATACCTATAAAGAAATGGGAATAAGTAATGTTTATTGATTATTTAATCTAGGTCAATATAGTTTTATACCAAAAGGGTGGTTAAACTTCAAATATATTGTCATACTAAAATAAATATATGGAAATTAAGATAATCATTTAATAAAAAATATTGAAAAAATATATTACTTAAATTTTCTAATAGTTCACAAGACATAATTTTGTAAATCTAAAACTAGCAGGCCAACTATTTAATTTATATGATGACTCATGTTATAGTTGGGTCGAATGGTGTGAAATTCATTGCTAACGTATGAATCATTATCAGTAATAACCATCATCTATTACAAGAAAACATAAAGATTAGTTAAAACTGGATTACAGTATAACATCACTAAAAGTAGATCAGAATATATTCTATTATTATTTTTATTATAAAGTATAAAACCATTTATTCCAGATATTTCTAAAGTTTGAAATAAAATATGTTCTGACTTCATAATGCATGTTTAAGTAATAATGTGAATTTAGCAGGTTAGTAATTTTTATTTTAAAAACTAAAAGCAATAAAGCATGAACTAGTCATGTATATCTTTAAGATATAGAGGGACGGAGAGTTCACATTCTGAAACTACCAGTTCTCCATTAGGCAGCATTCATATCTGTTTTTTTTCAACTATTTAAAAATGTAAATTTTCAATAAAAAGATAACAATAATAATGTCAATTAATTATACTCAGAGAGCTAAGTATATATTTCACTTGTAATATAATTTAAGATTGACATACTTGAAATAATATGATTAAAAAAGTAAACATTTGAAATGTAATAGTAGTTAAATATGCTAGGTCATATATATTCCTCTGATACACTTTAGCCAGAATTATCATTTTTTTTTCCTTAAAAAAATTCTCTAAAGCTAAAAATAATATATTATAATCTTGGGAAACAGGAGGCTCAGACGATAATATCTATCAGATCTTTGCAGTTTCGAGTACGGATTATTTTTATTCAAAAGCAAACGATCCCGGAAGAAACGGCAATAACTAATACTGAGAAGAAAAAGTAAGTAGCTATATGAAATATGAATATCTCTTAACAACTTGGAAACAAATTTTGGACAAGATAACAGATACTCTCTATGCAGGCACATTCATATTCTATTAATTCAAAACAAAATGACTTGCACAAATTTAATTGACGAATTTGATCCATTTTGGTGAAATATGATAATTTTTGCTGTTTTATTCAACTCACATCTATTTCTAACAAGACTTGTTATTCCTCGCATTTATAATGAAGAAACCTCCCATTATGTTCCGATGCACCAACCATTATAGCTACATTATTTTTAGTGGTATATTTTGATAATAATAAACCCAAATTTGAACACTCTACAGAGGTTTAATTAAAATATTTATATATTAGAAATTGTAGAGCATTATACAAAGAATATTAAACTGACAACGACTTAATTTTACGAAAAACAATCGTATATAGCTTTCTTGTAATTGCCTCGCATATGTATAGAATGTTTCCATTTTGTAAATTTTTAGAGGAATTTGGAAATGTATCGAAATGTTGAAGAATAAATAATTAATTAATTCCGGTGTTAGTGTATGAACAAATATTTGCAGTGTTTCGTTTTTCTTATATTATATATTTTTCAAGATTTTTTAATATCTATAGAAATAAGTAAATAGTAATTAATTACAAACATATATTTAATCTCTACGGAAATCAAACTCCTAGGGTCTTGGGTTGGGACAACTGGATGCCAGAAAGACACTCAGAGATTCTTAAGACTATTGAACGATCCTGCACCCTCTTCAGGAACTTGAATCTGAACGTTTGGGACAACATCATAGTATGGGCATATGTGTTGTTCCAAGAGTGATCTTTTAAGAGTAACACCATTCACTGAGAAAAACTTTCAAAAAATAACCCTTATTAAAGATTCATTAATCAAAATGGACAATAAAAAGAATATTTCCTATGTCAGACTCCATGCTCCATTGAGGAGCGAAGGACTATCCTTTATGGACCTAGGGGAAATGTGGAAGGTTTTAAACCTTCGTTGGGTCAGAAAGATGTGGAAATGCAAGGAGTCCTGGTTCTATATCTTTGATAATTTTGTGAAAGAAAGGCAAGGCCACTTTATGGAGAATCCTTGCGCAGGTTACCAAAAGGTATTGCAAACTCTGGAATGCTTCTCCAACCGAATGTGAAATTTATGTAGAGCAAGCATACATGCATCAATGGATGCTGAATTTTCACTCGGATGGGAAATGCCAGTTTGTGAGCAACTTAGCTTCCCAGAAGTAAGAACACTCTTAGCTGAGATTGCCGCAGACGTTGATTTTTCGAGCTTCCTCATGAACAATATGGCTAAGCAATACTTCAAAACTATTCTTGGACCCTTATAGAGTTGTCCAAAGACCTTTTCTACCTTTCAGAATGAGAACCTGGAGTTCTACCGCTCAAGAAATTCAAAGGTGTACCCCAACAAAATGTATAAAACCGTTAATAGACTATTTAGTCAGAAGAGGCATAGTAAAAAGTCCATACAATAGTATCAAACCTATTCAAAATAAAAATATGTCGTCCGTTGAAAAGTGATTTAAGTATTGACTTGTTTCTGGAACTTTGGAAGAGGAGAAAAAAATATTCACGATCAAAGAAGTCAGTGTATCTTCTTCAAGAAGGAATGTGAAACCACTGACCATTTTTTTTTGGAATTGTGCTTATCTAAAGGAACTATATGGCGGGATCTCCTACAAATTACTTCGGAATTTTGGAGCTACAGTCGGTAGAGATGAGATCCTTGCGCACTACTATGGGTAAGGGAGAAAATAAGGTTAATGCCATAATTAACCAAAACTCAGCAGATGATTTACCCGAAAAGATTAGCAGCAAAATCAGATACCAATGGCATCATCCCAGCAATCAAATTATTAATCAAAGTTTTAAAAGAGATAACTTAGTTTGTGTTTTGTTTTGATTTTATCTTCGGTTGTTGTTATTTTGTTTTCGGTTTTGTGTATGTAAAAGTATTCTTTTTTTATTTATGATAACTGCATCCATTTTTGTATAAATATTGTTGAGACTAGTTTCTTCTCTAATGGTTTTACCATTTCAATTTTCGGAGCGTAACCCTGAAGATTTATTACGGAGTTATAATTGTAAGTTTTCGTTGGACTTAGAGTAGAATTGGGGATTAAAATCGGAGTAATTCTAGCAAATGTCCTATTTTATATTATTTTTTCCTTCCTCTCTTGTCACAGCTGATCAAATGAAACGTAATGAGCATTATTCTTTCTTTCATATAAAACATTCTTCAAATTGTTAGGGTTACCATGTTGATTGTCGGTTTACTTTACACCGTATTAACACCTTTGTTTGTAACCATCACCACTTCTAGAAGACGCTTTCTTGCTCTCAGGATGCGTTTAATGTCAAAATATAAAGACACCATGAATTTCCTTGATTCCTTCTGGGATCTATTTGAGAACTAACACATGGATTTGAAGGTGTCTCAAATTTCTTAGTGGCCAGTAATGAGACAAATTGTTTCTTAATTTGTAAATCCTTCGATTATTTGTCTATTATTTTCTAATTACATATTTAATTTTGTAAGTAATTAAGTATTTGATTCAGTTTTACTTTATTCATTTATATAAGCTTAGGGGTTTACGTTATTAGTTCATATTGTTCTCTTTAGATGGCACGAATAATGGCCAAACTCTCCTTTTCTTACGTCCTGAATATATCCGTCACCCTAGGGCCAAGATTAGAGAATTTCAATTTTAATCAGAATTGTTAAAGTTAGGATGATTTGGTGGGATAAACTTTATCCCACACGACTTATGAATAAAGGGAGAATAATTATGGATTATAAAAGTAAATACATGTCGACTATTAATCTGCCTTTTTTTCTTCCTATAATGTTAATTATAACAACGAGGAGGTTACCCAATTATAGCAGGTCCTACTCGAGAAATTTATTTAACTTATTGGATAAAACAAGGATTTCTTTATATAATATATATATATGTAGCTAGTAGTTGTTCTTAGCCATATACAAAAATTGTTTTTTTATGTCTCGTAGCCTGGTAAATTTCTGACTGCAAAATATGGCTAATATTTTGCAAGTGCAATATTGACAAATCAGCTGAAACATTTTTTTTATATTTTTTCTAATGAATAGAGAAAAGCCTAAAGTATACCGTATCATACATTATTTAACCGAATTTATCTGTAAGTTGATGAAAAAATAATTAAAAAGTCGATTCTCAATATATTGAAACTATTATCACAAAAAAAAAAAAAATGAGAATTAATATACAATTAATACACAAATATTTTTTTTTTTATAGAAAAAAAAAAAAAGAAAAACCTCTAAAAGTAAGTATGCCAATTTTATTGTAGCACCTTCTAGGTTTCTAAGCTACCTAATTATTGCAATTTAGCAATTGTAAATAGGAAATATTACTAATATTGATATAAGTATAAATATATCATACTAAAGGAGCACACAACAGTTCGTGTAATCTTATGCAACACCAGCGCCATCAAGTAATCGATCCAGATTACAGACCAGTGATTAAAATCCAGTGTAGAATGGGCATGTTAAAAAAAATTGGAGGAAAGAAAGAATAATGTTCATGACTTTTTGTTAGATCGGCTACAATCACCTGTGACAAGGGAGGAAGAATAAGAGATATAAACAAGGACATTTGCTAAAATTACTCCGATGTCGATCTCTAATTATACTCTCAGCCAAACAAAGACTTACAACTATTACTCCGGAACAAACCCTCAGGGTTACACTCCGACTTTTGTGAGCACACATGAATGTTGTTTCAGGTTTTGAGTATAATTGAATCTACTTAGAAAAAGATGTTAACTACTCATGAATTAAATAATAATGTCAACTGCTAATGAAAAAAAATTCAATCTTCAGATTACCCATTACAAAAAACGGGCAAGAAAATACGGATTTTCATCACTGATACAGACTGTCAATCCACCTTGATGATATTATTTATTTTTTAGTCTACACATTCCCTTTCTTTTCTGTGCATCCTCCCTATTTCTCGTTTTCATATGTTTTTCCTTTTTTGCTTGAAGGAGGATAATCAGAGGAAAATACTTGAATGATTGAAAAAATGTACACTAATAACACCCAAGCAGACTATCATTGTTACTCTCAGTCTTTAATGAGCACACGCACTAGATACTACTTTTATGTCCGGTGCTCAAGGTTCAAATTATAATTATAATGACCTTAAAAAATAAGAATGCCTTTTCAGATTGCTAACTAAAAATAACCGTTCCTACTATCTAGTACACATTTTATACACTTTTGCCATATCGTATCTTCTCTTGGACCCCTTCCCTTCATTTTAGTTTTAGTATCAATAAAGCTTAGCATATAGCATATATGAATAACTGTTTTGAGATTAGAAAAGGAAAAACGGTTGTTGCATGGCTCTTTTTTTCTTTTTTTTCATCAATTGCCATATCATTGTTGTAATAACCACTTCCTCCAATAATAAAACAAAGAATATCTAGTTTGCCACCCAGCATATTAAAATTTTGAATATAATTTGGAAAATGCTTTTAAAAAATTTACCCTACATCTGGATTGAAATTAATGAGATTTTCATCTACCCATCGTTCTTAGGAGTTCCCGTCTTACCATTTAGATATCTTAACCATACGCATTCTGATCTTTTCTTCATGTTCTGTTCAAGGGATCTCGTCTCTTTTTGCCTCACTCGGTGAATGTCATCTCCTTTAATGGAAGAATTGTTAATTGTGCAGATGTCCTTACAAATCAAGGTCTGGGATAGTGACTTTTGACTTAGTGAATGTTGGTTTTATGTTTAAGAATAAATAAATTGCCTCAAATCTTCTACAAAATCATTGTATACATCTATAGGAACTAAGGAGCTCCATAAAAGGACATAATAATCCACTGAAAGACACTGTTAGTAATAGAAAGTTTCCATGTTCCTTCATTGAAATTATTGAGTCAATTCATCCTTAAGTCAACTCTGCTTTGTCTTTTACACTAACAAAATTATTTCATTTATGAACGTTATTCAGTGTCCTTTATGTATACAACACAAAAGTCACTCATCTCAATCACATTGATTTTAACTAAATTAATTTTTTTATGGAGTTTGGGATGTACAGTCTATATGGATAATTATATAACTTGATCTCTTCAGTCTTTCTGCTTATTACTTTTGAGTCTCTTTTATCATTGGATTACAACTGAAAGATGACTTTAGACTCTTAAAGAATGTGTTTCTCTTTTATCGATATTTTTGTATGTAAAGCATGTTCTATTCTGCAAATTAGCATATTTATTTCTGTATATAAATGTCTCCAGCAATTTTTCAATATGTATAATTTACATTTGTTGCTAATAATTTGCTGAATCTATTTATTTAATTTAATATTAGTAACTTCTATATTGTATCATTTTTCACTTTTAATTTGCCTAAGTTTCTACATAAAACTTTTAGTAAAATTTCGAATTAATACTTTTTATAATAATTTATCGTTTTTTTTTGTTTTTTTTAATTTACCCATACTTATTGAACTCACAATCACAAATATTTAAAAAATCCAAATATACAAAGTTTATTATTTTAATCATTAGAGAAACATACAAATAAAATTGTTGATTCTTTACTTTATAATATTTAGCTGAAAAATATCAAAATTTACATAAATGTTTATCAAATTAACAATAGTGATAACATATTTGTTATTTTTGTGTATAATAAAACAAATTTAAATTTGTGCTCATCTAACAAAAACGGTTCAATACTTCATCAATAATAATAATAATTTTAATAATTGTAAGTTTAACATATGATAGATATTTTTCATTAGGTAAACGTTCAAATTTATGTTTTTGTAGAAAAAAAAAAGAGGTAGGTGTATATATATATATATATATATATGGTGTATTTATTTTATGCGCATCCACACCGATCAACTTTCATATTTGGTATCTTTCCTAAAATAACATTTTCATTTTCGTCGATATACATAAGAGGAACGGGAGAAATTTTTTTGGGCGTGCAACATGGACTTAGCCCAGCTTGAGACTTCTGATTTTGCATCATTAGATGTGTATGAGTGTATTCAGGTGTTACACCAATATTACAGTCCCCTGCACAGTAGTTGGCCTCATATTTAGAAGGAAAAATAATGAATTCCCAACCATATTCTTTATGAAAATCTACTTCTAGTGGCCATAAGCAACAATTGGTTGATGAAGCATCTGTTTCCTCGTTACAAACTTTACTTATTGTACGTTTTTTTCTTGTATTTGTAGATGATTCCATAAGATCCAATTTTAGATATGGTTCCGGTTCAGTGGATACATTCAACTTGATACCAGAATTGGAATAAATTTCCACAACAAATCCGAAGTTTAATTCAGGATATTTTAACCAATACATACATACGTCAAAAACTTTGAGATCCACCCATCCTCCTTTATTAAGTTTAAGATTAACTTTAATAGATCTTGCCAAGGATAGTTCATTAGTGTTATTATGGAGAGAAACGTAATAAAGATGTATTGACGCTTTAAGATCATTTGGAGTAGGAGCAGATGGCAAGTGAATGTACAAGTCAGCTCTAGATAACTCATGCCAATTTGGTCTCATCTGTTCTGAATGAAGATTGAAAAAAAGGAACTTTCCATTTGTTGCTAAAGACGGAACTTGAGATGGAAAATCTGGAGGAACTATTGAAAATACATAGTTGTTTATCAACTTTTACAAAGGTTAATGATTAATAAGCATAATAATCCAAAGTGTTCCCTATAGGTCTGATCTTTTAACCTTTTACTAATTGATTATTTTACCCATGGGATGAGAGAAAAAAAATCTTTGAAAGTGAAGAATTTGTTAAAAATACAATGCTTTAAGAATTCAAAAATATAGAGGTCAATTAAAGGTTCCATAATTTTGAAAAAGAAAAGAAAAGAGGAATAACTATTTTATGTCCCATTGATATTTCAAACTAGAATATTCAAAGAAACTAATTTTATAGTTTCATTAATAAGTTTTTTTATAATTGGTTTTATTTATTCAAATATTTTATGACAAGGCCAACCTTTTTAAAAGTTAAAAATGGATTATTTTCAGCTTCTTTTAAATAAAATACCTGAGCTCTTTACACAAAATTAAGTAACCAATTAAAAGTAAAAATATATTTTTTGTGACCATAATTTTGATTGATCAAATATACTTTTAAACATAATTTTAATATTTTTCAAAGCTATATAATTAGTTGCTGCTGAAGCGGAAAAGTATTTTATTAAGAATGAAATGGAAAGTATTTTAAATGAATTTACCTTGTGATGCCAAAATATTTATAATTTGCATTTGGAAATGATCATCTTCTTCATTATCAATTATGATTCCGGAAAACATTGTATTGTAAGGGTCATCTCTTTGTAATTGTTCAACATATTGGTTATGATGTTTATATCGCTTCATAAATTGTTTGATGCGTGATTGCGATAATGAAGTTCCATTTGGAGGCGAACTTAAGCCTAAACGATCCAATATTTCGCTTTTAACCATTTGAAGTTTTATTTTTTTTAGCACTTCACGATCTTTGCATGCAGAAGAACATTTTGTTATGGTTTCACTAGAAACAATAATAAGGAGACAATTACAGTATGCAATCAGAAACAAGGTCAGTCCATTCATCCTTGTGGTTAAACCCAAGCTCCTTGAGAAAATAGCTAAATTTATTTTTATATGTCTTCATGGAAAATATATAGATAGGTGGAGTTTGTTTAAAAAAATCGTCGACCAATTAGACTTGCAATTGAAATATTGACTCCACCCTTTTTATTTTAACCTCGGTAAACTCAATGAAATCTAAGAAAAACTCAATGTCGTTTTAAAGATTAGGAAAAAAATTAAAAATACGTTACATTATTGAAATTTATTAAATTTTATAATGTCTGAATATATTCATGGAATTCCTTTATTATTCAAAATCCTTTCAATACATTATGTTATTAGAATAAATACATGCAAATTGAGAATCTTAATTTAAAGACATATAAGTTTAAAATAAATAAGTTAAAAAAGAAAATTTTAAATAAATAAACGAAGGACATGCGTGTTTAAAATAATGTAGATTATTTTAAATTATATTAAATTTCTGATTTTTTAAATATCAAATATGTGCATTATTAAAAGATTTTTAACTACTACAACAATATTTAAAAGGAGGCTTATAAAATGAACATCCATATAAGTTTCAGGATATCTCTAATAATGAAACTAATATACTCAATCTTGATTCCAAAATAATTGGATTCAGATGAACTTAATCAATAAAAGATAATATGTAATCGTTTTATATGAAAATTGAATTTTTACTATATGATGATACATTAATCTGTTTTCTATTAATCTAAACTACTTAAGCTACATAATATTATAATAGTACTTCAGATATATCTAGTCCTTAATAATGACATCAATAATAAAGTAGGAAATGAAATAATAAAAAATATAATAAATAAAAGTAATAAAGTTATTGTTCAATAATTAAATGATGGATGTGAATCCATGTAAATTGTTTTTCATCTTTAAAAAAAAGTCATTTATAATTATATAAATCCTTATTTTCTGAAATATGTTTAACTAATATACCTTCAATGACTTTTTTCTCTATATATACAACCAATGAGAAATCTATTAGACCAATGCAATACACTATCCAAAATTATAACTTTCATCAAAATGTTGTAATTTTAATAGTATTTAACATAGTGTCAAGACTAATTGTCAGAGGAAAAAATGAAAAGTGATTAAATGGAAAAAAATGAGTGTCAAAGAATTTTTTTAGAGCCATTTCTGACGTGATTAAATATATATTTACATTTATTCAATTATTAAATTAATTGACAAAGGAATTGATATTAACATTTGTTTTACAAATTAATAAAGATTCTTATTCTAAATTGAAATGGATGAATATATACAGCTATAATATTTATCTTATTTGACTAATACCACTGAAGACCATTATTATAAATGTAGTTATATATCCAAATGTTATTGGATCATACTAGAAAAAAAAACATAAAATTGATTCAACGAGCCTATAAGTCACTCGTTATGTTTATCATAACTTAGATTACTATCCATTGGTAGTATGAATTCACAGTCCTAGATATACACATTCGAGGATTTGAGTAAATACGTAATGTAGCATGTTTCGTTCTCTTTGGACAAGGTATATGAAGGGAAAAAGACCATTGTTCTATTGCAATTTCTGATTGCTCCAACTATACTAAGCTTTACAGTTTCCTCGTGGTCTTCAACGATCCGACCTTTGACTGCCTCCCCGAATCTACTCTTGTTTGTCTTCCCCCAGCCAACCACCTCTTTTTTCTGACACATCTTTGGTCATAACGAAGTGGAAATCAGTGTTCTGGCCTAAAATTATGGCAACGATTGTTTATCAATCCCTGAGTCTTGTCCAATATGAATAATCCAAATCTAATGATATTATAATTGATAACGGAGAATTAAGTATTTAGCAATTCTACTATTCGAACCGTTGTTGCTTTTGCGTATTTTTCTTTTATCTTATAATAATATATATTATATTGGTGATATGTATTATATCAGTTTAAATAATCCTGCCATTTCTTCCAATGATATTTTTTCCTTTACATTTTTTGCTAAAATCCTTTGATAGATACGAAGTGGGATTTGTATTTATTTTCTTCCTCCTCCTCTTCTAGCTATTAATGGCTAACTAAATAAAATATCAAGACAGCAAATTTATCAAACATTTTACAAATTGTCAGAACTACCATATGATTTTTCTAAGTTTTTTTTTACTTAAAGGTAATGCTTATTTATAACAACTCTGATCATTATAGCTGAAGAAATTATTTAAATATCTTTCTAACCTAAAAAAATTGAATTGTTTGAATTTTTACTTGAGTATCTTCTCGATACTATGAATGACTATTTTTTCTCCTAAAAAATACAATTATTCAAAATAAAGCATTCACAAAATGAATGACTATTTCCATTCCTCTTATACCGTTTGATGTAATGAAATTGTAGAAGCCCTTATAATATTTATTTCTTTGTGGGTTGTGAAACAGGGGGTTTAAAAGATATCTGCATAATATGACATTAAAATTTCGAGAAAAAAATGGGTCAAATTGATTTCATCCTTTTGTGATATGATAATTGTATTTTCCTTTTTTTTTCTTAAATTATATTAATAAATTAATTGTTGACTGTATTACTATGAGAAACAAGTACTTATATTGTGAATATTAATAGTGCAACTACTCGTTTGGAAGGGTAAATACAGGATAACTCAAAAAAGTTCTTCATTAAAATAGATGAAAGATATTTATTTAATTTTATTTAAGATGGGCTATTTTCATCCAACCTTCAAGGTCAATATTTTATTACATAAAATGAAAGTGAATTATTAGTATATAAATATTGAATTTCATATATTAAAATATATACTGACAGATCATCTAAAAGTTATATATTATTAATGTATCATATCACTTTAAAATATCTTTTCTGACATATATTTTCCTTTAAAGTAATTTTACGGTAACTCTCAAAAATATCAATGCAACTCAAAATATATATTCAGAGTTTTAACGATAAATTTAGAAAAAAAAATTACAAATTATAATCATGATGAAGATCATTTTACGCAATTTTCTTATTTGAAAGAACCGTTAAGTAATAACGTGTTACTGATAAAAATAAAATCATAAGCAGGAAGATAAGTTTCATATTTTTAATTTATGTCAATTTTTATTTTAATAAAAATACAATAAATGTATTTATCATTTTTAAGAGTGGTTCTATCCCATACAAATGGGTCCACCTTAAGGGTTTTGTGTAATTGGTGTAAATTTTGAAGTTTTGAATTAAATAATTGAGATTTAAAAAACAAAAACATATGTAAATATTCGATAGTTCATCGGTAATCAACACGATTCAATAGAACATCAGCAAACTAACAAAATAATCAAAGTGGAGTGTATGGTGCAGACATATTGCGTTCAGTAAACGAACAACAAAGAAAATAAAACACATATCTTAGGGAAAAAAGGTCAAGGAAATAATGGCATGTGAAAAAAAATAAAAATTAATTCAATGCAAAATGTAATGAATATCAAGCCACAAGTGACTTATAGGCTGATTGAATGAATTTTATCTTTATTTTTCTATTATGATACAGTGCCATTTGAATATGTAATTACGTTTGTAATAATTGTTTTCAGTGATATTTATCAAAGAATTTGAGTATTTAAACTCTAAATATTCATTAATTCCAATTTAGAATGATAATTCGGCTCCAACTTCATTAACTTTATATTACTCCATATATTACTCAAATGCTTGATCTTCAAATCAATGAGTCTTGTCCAATATGAATAATCTATCATGTTTTATGATATTATAATTGATATTGGAGAACTTCATCCATTCGATCCGCTATCGTATTTGATTATTTTTCTTTTATCTTAATAAATTAGTGATTGATGTTATTAAAGCTTAAAATAATTTTTGCCATTTCTTCCACCGCCATTTTTTCTATGACATTTTTTCCTATCAAAGATATTTGCAGGAATTGTTTCAATTTCTATACTCAATTATACTCTGAGTCCAACAAGAACTTCTACTTATAACTCACAAACAATTTTTCGGTGTTACTTTCCCTCTTTTCATGAGCACACCAAGGTTAATAGAAGTACCAAGTTATAGCAGAACGAGTGTCCCATTTATGCTTGATCTCCACCACGCTTTTTAATATTGACGACATAGTGTTTGCAGGTTTCCCTAAAATCTGTCTTTCTTACCTAGCAGTCGGTACGATACATCAAATTGAAAATTCTAGCAAGCCCGATTTCTTGATGGTCTAATCCATGGGTCACCAAACTTTTTTTTCTACGGGCCTGGTGACTGAAGGAATGACGAGCACGGGCCCTATACTCATTCTGTTCAATAGTGCAAACCAGAACGAAAGCTCTGGGAAAAAGTCAAAAAATTAAGTTTAGTATTTTATGTATATCATGTATATAGTATATCATGGGTGAGGGGTGTACAATGAACAAAAAACAAAGACAAATTGCATGTTTATTTACGAAAAATTTATACAAAGAAGTGACGTTAGCAAAAAGATACATCAGACATAGTGTGTAGAGATCTTAATCTTTCAAAGTAATCAGCAAACAAAGTTTGCGAGATTTGTGAAACTGACGTTTGGCTTTCAAGATATCATCTATGTTCGGGTTGGAATTTTTGCATCCAATCCAGAGAATTGCATTCAAATGTTAATCAGTCTATCGTGTTCAATAGACTGGCTTCTCATAATTCGTTTTTGAAAATGTTAGCTCACAGATATAAATTGTTCCAAACACTGATATCATACAAGTGGCAAAGTTCTTAAGTTTTGGAAAAGTCATCAACAGGCAAGCAGCTGTAAAATATAACAAGTTTTCCTTGTCGATTCTTCTCTTTCAACAAGTCATCTGCATGCAAATCAATGGGATGCAACCCGGGGAGGATTAAGGTATTCATGGACCCCTAGGCTATTTTTTAATCTTAACAAACGTTAAGCTTTCTGAACCAAGGCACATCTGATGCAGCAGCTGCACGGACCCCCTTGCACACATCAGGCAATGGCTAGAGTGATACAATTTCAAGAAAATCATAATATAGCAGCAGAAAAACTGTGTGTGTGTGTGGTAGCAATGTAACAGAACTGCAGCCAAGTAAATACACACAACTTATTTTCCCAGGGATCTCAAAGACAGGTAATTGAGTCTGTTTTGGCCCATTGTGGATCACAGTTTATTCTTCACAAGTGTAAGTTTTGAAAATGAACGTTCCCCCGTGGCATTGTTAACAAGTAAAGTCAAAAAGAGTCTCAGTGCTATATCAACATTCGGAAACCAATGACTGTAGTATCTGTTCTCTTATATGACTCAGCATTGACCTACCTGAGGTGTCATCTTGCCCCTTAATGAATTCTCCAAACTTTCCAATTTCATCCACATAATCTTCTTCCAGATGGGTCAAACTCAGCGATGATTTCCAGAGCTACAATAACTTTCCTGTTATCAGTTTGTCCCAAAATTTCACGGTGTCCTCTGAATGGTAGTCCTCACTCCACCAAAAACTTAACCACTGCAACCACCCTTTTTATAACTTCCGACCAGTATTCACATTCACTGTCAAATTGTTTCTTTACTTCAGTATCAATGCATCACGCATCGGCACAGCGTGTAACATAGGCTACCATAGCCTTTTTGTGGCTCTTCGATCTTTCATATTCAGCAAGGTGAGCGGTTACGTTATTCCAGTCACTATGACCAGTCGTGAAAACTGACTGAAAATTACTGTCGCTGAATAATTTGCATGCGAAACAAAATACAGATCCTATTGAGGGGGAATACAGCAACCATTCTCTTTACACACTTTCGCTATTTGCCAGTTTTCTTGTAAACAAAGTTTTAGAAAAGTATCTTTTTTGGTGTTGGTGTTGTCTTTCAGGTGCACCCACATCTGCATTCTTATTCCGACATATTTCAGGTCCCATTTTAATTCAGTATTTCCTGATATCTTCATCAATTTTCTCTCTGTGCGTAAGATCCGAGCTCCAGGTAACGTTAGCAGGATTGCTGCCGTCTTTGCACTCTCTGCAGCAACAGGTGGAACACTTACGAAGGGATTAGTGGAGGTTAGCACATCATCGACACCAGAAGCACAATCCGTTGTGTCTGCCAGTTCTGTTCTCGACCCCTCGGTCTCACACTCGAACACACCTCAATTGCAAACAAAAATGAGGTGCAGTGGTAGCAGTCAGTGTAATCCGCCTCCACATCTTAACCACCAGACTTAAAATACCCTGTTATCTTTGGAATCTTCATTAATAATCGCTTGTCCCTTTTTTCTTTCTCCCACTGCACTTTACGTTTCTGCAAGCCATTGAGTTTTTTTGTTGGACAATTTGCCGCTGTAAAATTGCTAGATGTAACTATTAAATTATCTCTCAATAAGCAAGGATGACCAAGATAAAATAGACTGTAATTGATTACTTACAAAATGATACACAAACACGTGATTGTTGTTGATTACAATGTACATTTCGATTGAATAGAAAAGAGGAAAAGAAAGGAATTATTAAAGTACAGCTCGTACGTAAAAAATCTTCCAGTGCGAGGTAGGGGAAACCAAACATTAGAACTTTCCTACATGGCGCAGGGCAAAAACCTTATTATTGTGGAGGGAAAATCCACGTGGTGTAATCTTATTCATGATTACATGCACGTTCAGATATGCTTGTAGCCAGATTCCAGCAACAGGTGACAGCATTGTGATGGAAGAGTGATAAATCAAATCAATGAGGTAATTGGATAGAAGTGACCCATGTTTGCCGAATCAGTGTTTTTTGCTTGTTTATCACCCCATGGACGAATAAAGGTCTTTTTATACAATTACAGTTATAAAAAATAGTCTGACTATTTCAAGGGTCCCTTCACACTTGGGGCCCCTAGGCTGCCGCTTAGGAAAGCTTGTGCAAATGTCCGCACTTGGCTGCAACTGTAGCTCAACTGGCACATCATCAAGGTTATAATCGAAGGGATTCTAGAACAGAAGAATTACACTTTCAATTCTGTAGTAAATCTTTACAAAAATATTCCTTTAAATCACGAATAACATTGTTCGGAAAATTGGGATTGACAACTTTGACGAATGGAACACAAAACTCTATTTAACAGTGAAAATGGCAAAAAAAATAAAAATTACTGCTTTCACCGATATCCCCTGATGGTTTTATGTAGATCACAGCCAAGATGATCCTTTACCTAAGGTTTCGAGTTCAATTTATTCATGTGGGATCTAATTTCGCCCAAACTGACAACAATCAAGGAGGATCTGACAGCTGTAGATCAGCTCCATCTTTTTTAGTAAGAAAAAAATCTATTTCGTTTCTGAGGTTGTAAAAACGAAACAGGAGTTTACCTCAGCTAAGCTGCCTCACTGCTGAGTGAAATGGCTAGTCACAGAAATACGAATACATGATGATTGAGTGCTTGTGCATAAATGAAGTTCACAGCAGAAACGAGTCGTTTCAGTACACATGATGGATCTAATTGTTTCCCACGGAGAGCTTGCTGATGTATGATGCAGTGTATGAAGAGAACAGCGGAAATTTGTAAATCTTCCAACTTAGTCCTGATATGCCCTGACAGATCCTTCCACAATCCGCTCATGCTTTTTCCTCCATCAACTGTAACAATCTAAGCTGATTCCACTGAACTTTATAATCTTGCAAAGTTTTTTTCCCAGCTCCATGACTTTGTGTTCTTCAGTTGTTGTTCCATGCATGCCGTGAACGGGTGCCAACTCTTGTTCTATCTGAAATTCCACGAATGAATACGAGAAGTTAAAAAGTACTGGAATTATTAGTAGACTCATTCAGTGCCAGAGAATACCGCAAAAAGTTCCTAGCTTTTTTTTGTGTATTTGTAGCACATTGCCGTAGTTTGGTGAACACTGGTCTAACCCATTGATAATATATGCAGTGACGAAGTTATAGGCGATACCGCTGTAGGAGTGGATTTTTAAGTCAGCTGTTGTCAGGGCAAAGTTATGCTATGATTGAATCTTGTTATCTATTAATACTTTTCGCTTAATAGTTATCAGTAATATCTAAAATGTTTAAATATCGCATCGATGGTTAATGCCATGCTAATGAAACATTTTGATTGAATAAGTTAGGTTTCAAACCATCGCTAAAAGTACTGTTCGAGAATGTATACGATTATTTGAAAATTGAACAATACATACTTAATGCTACTTATTATTACTATTTCGACAAATACGTAGGGAAAAAAAATTACAAATTGAAAAAAATAAAAATTAATAGATTATGTAGCAGATACATAAAACTACAATTTAAAATTTTAAAAAAACCATATTTTTACCCAGTACGACACAAAAACTTATGATTTGTTTCAATGAAAAAAGATGCTATTATTTCCATGGAAATAAAGGATTAAATTTTGCATAAAAGGTTAATGCTAACTTGATAAAATTTCGCATAAAAGGTTAATGCTAACTTGATAAAATTTCGTCAAATGATTTATGAAATATTTTGATTTAGTAATTTATGTTAAAAAAAAAATTTAAAAAAAAAAGAATTTTATACTTACTAGTTATTTTAACCTTGAAAAATGTCACGCTTTAAAAAAACAAAAAAAGGCAGCACGACTATGAGCATTTTGGACAATAATTTGAACTATTCAATTCACTCACGGAATGATAAAGTATTTCTTTTATAATATCAGGTCCATAAAAAATTTAATATGTGAAGATACAATAAACATAAATGATAATTGCTGCCACGACCTCTTGATTCAAAATTAACTGATATGTGCGTCGTACATAAAGTCATTGTATTATAATAAGATTATAAAGTATTCCATTTTTTCATTCCGTATAATAATAAATTTGATCGATTTACTGCACCCTACCATAGCTGACATGAAATACTACAACGACAGTTCCCTTAAGCAATCTACAGTTATCTATGGTCTAGTATTGTATTTCTATGAACCATGGAGCACACAATTATTTTGTTACATTATACATAGATCTGAGATATAATAAGAGGTATATTTAACAAAAAGAGTGGGATTGTTGTTGGATAGAAATAAATAAAATAAACAAGTAAGTAAGTCAGCTTTTCTATGTAGTAAATATTATTTTTCTTAGTTGAAAAGGCTATAAAGACCATTAAATTGGGTTTTGTTAGATTGAGTAGTATTTTCTACCATTAAAGGAGCTGTTCATTATACGTATCTGTCTGTACTGACACATGAATTATTTGTTGGGGTATCACATTCTCTTCAATAGCCCCAATGTAGGCTTTAAATATTCGAATGATACTTCCATAGAATCAAAGTATTTTGCAGGTGGCTAATCAACTTTCAAATTTCCCTGTTTTGGAAGTATTTATAAGTTAATTGACAATTTTTGTGTGTGCTCCTGAAGGATAGTTTAGGATATGTAAGGATAATCATGAATATGTATAAAATAGATCTGCTTAATTTCTGACACATATAGTTATACCTTCTATCAATTACCCTTTTGTATATTTAACATTTGATTTTTCTATCTCTGCAGAGCCAAATTAGCTTTCAGGAACTAAATATAAAGTAGGAACAACTTTTTAAATCCAATGACGACAGATGTTACGTGCTCTTTTCAAGAACAAATCAAAAAAAATTCACGAGAAAACACCTGATTATTAAGGATGGGCGTGTTTGGTCAAATAAATTACAATATTTACATTAGAAAAAAAAAAAAAATATTAGATTTTCCTTTTTTTTCCTTATTTATTCATCCTTTCTCGAAATATTGTTGTGCCCACATCTCTTCTAACAAAGAATCTATTGTTTGCCTAGTACCTTGGAAATTGTATAATAAAATCAATGAAATGCAAAAAAAAAAAAAAAAACCTCCTTACGCCTGGATCGAAAATAATTAGGGCCATGAAATTTGGAGCTACCTACCGGATCCAGAGTAAAACGACACTAAATGTTCTCGTCTCGCATCAAGAATATGAAAGCATACGAACGTCATTTGACTAGTGACGATTCTGACAACTTTATCACCTACCTCTTAAAGTTGCTAGTTTCCTGTAATATACCTTTTTTCACCATGGAGAACCCCAACTTCTCAAGATTTCAAAAGAATATGCCAATGAAACCGTCCCTAATAGAATGACTCTACCTAGATGGATGGAGGTTGTCAAGGAGGATGTAATTTTCAAAATTCAAGGGAAAATTGGAGATCAGGACATTTTCATAGCCGTTGATGAGACTAAAGACTACCAGGAATGGTCAATGGCAACAATATAGATAGGCCCATTGGATGGCCTTTTCTTGGGTTGTCTTTATCTAATCAACATGATATAAGTTGCTAATGGCATTAATGTTGCAAATTTTATCGTCCTGAGTACTCAACATAGTCTTGGTTTGACATTGATGTAAATATGTTTAAAGTTTTATTCACAGATGGACCATCCTACTTTAAAAAAGCGGGGAAGACCTCAAAAGAAGCTACTTCAAATTGAAACACCTTATTTGTGTAGCTCATGGACTCCATAAAGCGGCTGAACTTGCACGTAAATAGTTCCCACAGACAACCGAGCTCATTTCAGATGTATATATATTGAATGCAAGGGACAGAAAATGAAACTTTATTAATTCTTACCAAATTCACTTACCTGCAGCACCTTTCGTCACATGCTAAAGAACTTTGTTGAAAGCAGTTGATTACTATTTTAATAACTTCTAAGTAATCAGGGAATATTTAAACAACATTATCGGTCGTTAGATTTTGACAAAACACGTAACCACTCATAGTCTATGACGTTACTATTGCCAGAATATTCAATTTGATATATCGTACCAACTGTTAAGGAAGAAAAATGGATATTGACAAAACATGCAACCACTCATCTACTATGACGTCAATATTAAAGGGGTGGTTGGATTTGTACATGCGCTATGGTATAACCTTGTTTTTCTATTAATCTTGGTCTTGAACAATAGTATTAATTGTCTCAAAATGTTGCAAATCCTGTTTAAGTCACCATTTACAATAGGAGGGGTTTCAACATGTTGAAGTGAAATTTATTTAAGATAAGTTTAAGTCGTGTTGTATACTTAACACGTTAATCTACTTTCTTTTCCTAGCTTTAAAAATTACTTAGATGACGAAGAATGAGGATTCTACATAGAATTTGAAATATGATTTTTTTTTTTTTGAAAAACGAAGCATTTTATTTCCCCTTATAATTAGTATATTTTTTTTTAGTATTATATTTATAATTTTATAATTTACATTTGTCCTTTATAATTTGTTAAAACTATTTGTTATATTTAGAGTGAATAACTTCAATTTCGTATCGTTTAATTTGTTTCACTTTCTGTGTATGACTACTATTAAAATTTCAATTAATTATAATTAATCATTTTTTAGTTGTGTTGTTTTGTTTATAAATATTTATTTAACTTGATATCACAAATATACGTTATAATCAGTGATGAATATTTTATGTACCGCCTTTATGTTTAAGAAAAAGAAACCGAAAATTAACGTGGTAACCCTCACAATTTAAGAATATTTGAGAGTAAAGCAGCTTAGCTGCCATGATATTTTATTAGATTAGCTGTAAGCAGCCCTGAGAGAGATGGAAAAAAAAAAAAAACCAAATCATACTCCGTATGAGGCAACCTCTGATGTTTACCTTTTCAGTTAGTTATTCAAAGGATATTGTTTATTACTGTTGTGATACTTAGGAATTTTAATAATGACATAAATTGTATGTGTGTGACTCGTAAAAAGTAAATGAATTAGTTCTTGAGTAGCAGCTAGTCTTTGGGAGTCCTTATTTCTTCCTCAAATCACGAGGTGGATAAGTATCTACTTCATTGTTGTCATATGGGATTCTAGATGTCAAATTTTACTCCGAAACAGCAAGTGTATTTCCTTAGTTATAGTGGTGGAGGATATCACCTCCTTAGGGAAGGACTTTAATGAGAGGAAGATAAAAAACTCCAATCTGATCCCTCATTAATTTGGATGGGCCTTTCTGACCTTAAATTTCATCAAGGAAGGATATACTAATTTAAGTTGGTGGATACCTTTCAGTATAATTAGTTCACGAGTTTCCCTAATTTACATACCACAACGTCAACATATATGATTATATCTACGGTATCTTTATAAATGATCGAACACGTTGAGGGTTTCGAATAAGAGTTATCGGCATAATCATACAAAGATATATCATATTCCATTAATATATAACCTTATTAAGTTATAGGGATTTCCCAGTGGTCCGGTGGGATGGTTTTCCTCGCCACAAAGGAAATAAGCCATTCCTAAGTAATTTTCCTTATCCATTCATTCTTAACCTTACTTTCATCCTTTGGTCATGACTCCAAAACCTTTTAAACTGCAATGTTCATATGGCAACTCCTTCTCTCCTTTCCTTTACTGTTGATCCTATCATTGACTCACCATAAGCCTCATATCAATATATTTTATGAGTCGGAACGTCTTGATTGATAATCTTATAATAATATGAATTTGACATATCAACTTTTTCAGATAGTATAATAGAATTAAGGCTTAAGGGAAAATCCATTGTGAAGATTATCAGATTATGATTTTGTGAGCTCCCTAATTTGAAGTATTGTATTAAGATGATTATTACATTTTAGATTTGGTGTTTATGAAATCTTCATCTAAAATAATGGACACTGTGACTGGTCAATTTAATTCCTTGCTCGAACTCATATATTTATTAAGAAACTTACATTGACTTTACTTCATGAATATTTCAAAAAAGTTAGATACCAATTCAGAATCCAACTACTGATAAACATGGATACCTATTATAAACATCGGAACAACGGGATAGAATCCAATTAAATGCAGTATATTGTCATTTTGAAAACGTTAATATTATGTTAATTCAACTAAAAACCTCCTATTTACATAGTTTGTTCTAAATAATCTCTACTTTTTTTTTATTTTAAAGAGCAAAACCTAACTAAATAAGGATATTTGCGAATTATATAGTGATGATTATTTTTATACTTTAATAATACAACTTTTAAAAACTAAATATATTTTTAAAATTTTTTTTGGGTTGTGTTTGATAGTTATTGTATAATAAAGTTTTATTAATAGTTTCATTTTTAATATTATTAATTAAAACAATACATAAATTACTACTTTCAATGCTCTCCATTTTTGCTAGGAAATCGATGAAAAGAAGCTTCCTATGCTTTTTACCATCTATTCAAGCAACTTTTCCAATAACAAGATAGAACTAATCATGTAGATGCATATATTTTTTTAATAAAAAAATACTGTTATAAAATTTAGTATAAATGAATTTAGAAGATTTATACAGATTATTATAGTCAGTTATATATATATTGTTTATGAATATTTACATTAATTTTTTAATTCCAAAATGTTCCAATCTAGGACTTGTAGCTCACTCCTTGTTTAAAAATTCAAATACAACTATTTATTTATGTCAACATTCAATGTATTTATGAAGGATTACTAAAGAGTTAACATATTTTTTCTTCGTTATTATTAATAAAAAAAAGGTGAGCTTCTGAGATTTCGTTGACTTATAAAATTTCCACTCATCCATGTATCTAGTAATTCATGTATTATGGTAATGCTCTGAACAAAGGTATGAGAGAGTTGTATGCACAAAAAACTGCTGTTTACAGTTTATCTATCGAATCCTAAGTCATCGAAACTTTTATGTTACACAATTTGCGTTGATACCATTAATAATTTAGTTTTTGTTAATTGCAAAATTGTTATTACCAAGAATCGGATTCAATATTATGAAGTGCACCATAAATAGTTTTCATTGTCATCGTTGATTTAACAATATTATAAAAACGTTATTGAAATTTTTATTCATGTCACATACTTACTCAAGTTTCATATAAACATAAATGAAATTGTTTACTGTACTAGTTAAAAATAGATCTTATGTTAGTTAATTTGATAGTTTGTAATCTTCCTTTACGCATGTAAATAAAAAAATTGTTAGATATAAGTGTCATATAATGCCAGTAATACATGTATTTAAAAAAATCAATTGGGCTTATTCAAAGGCACTCTTAATTGTACTTACAAGTCCAATATTAGTTATTTTTCAATTGAAGAAAGTATAATTTGTTTAAAATAAAAATAAATGTAAAATTAATTAACAATATTGTATTTCAAAATTATTCAATATTTATATATTAGCTTTAAAAGGGTAAATTAAATGATAAGTATTAATTGATCGCTGATAATTTATATAAAAATATAGTGAGTTACGACGATTATTCTAGATTTTTGGCATGTAATCTTTATAATTATAGAACTATAGTCCAGAAGATGTTCAAAGTAGAACAACACAGTAAAACCCATATTCACAAAAGAAATTTGAAACTGTAAACAAGTCAAATAATTAATTCAAATTATGAACATTCCAATTTTACAGAAGATATAACCAAAATGCTCGTCTCCTGCAATATTCCACTCTATATCGTTAATCATCCAAATTTTGTTAAGTTTTTGGAAATTTACACTGGAAAAGTAATTCCCTCTCGCTTCTGCATCACCAAGTCAATGGAGTCTCAAAGAAGTGTTGCCAAGGATTTTCCAAAACTTGAGGGGAAGGATATATTTATTGTACTGGACGAAACTACTGACACTCGACAGCAGTCCATGACTATAGTGTTATTTGGTTCTTTATATAGTTAAATTTTGGGTCGTCCTTATCTCATTAATTTGGAAGGTATACAATGATTACAAGTGTTGCTGAAAAAAGTATCAGCAACGTTCTTGTCTCTTATTTAAGAGGCGAAAGACTGAAGGTTTTCATTACCAACGGAGCTTCATATTGTATTAAAACAAACGAAAACCTTAAAAAACATTTTCTAATTATGTACTTGTCTTGCTCATAGGCTGAACAGAATATCAACACTCTGACTGATTTCTTTTAAAATACAAACACTATCATCTCTGAAGTGAATATATATATATTTTTTATTCAGGTGATCCAAAACAATTGACTACTAGCCAAGCACTTCAATTCAGTCAAAGTGTATATAAATGTTATATATGAAAACTATGATGCAATCTATAAAAAAAAGATGTTTTGAAGAATCATCCACTTTTTTTTTCTGACTTATGTTTATTCAACACAATTCAAATCCAATCAAGGTATCCAATAAAGCTTTGAAATAGAAACAATCGCTACTCCCAAGTGTAACTATCGTCGAAAATCTATGCCGAGGTATTATACTTAAGCTATCAAAATTAATGTCTATAGATGATAGGGATACATCAAAACTATCAATATCGATATAGAATTTTTAACATACAAAAACACTGCAATCTTTAAATTTCACTCTGAGAGGAGTTCTAACATGATGTTGTACATAAATGTACCAAAAAAATCCCGATTTCAACCATTGGAGGCCAATAACATTATTAAATGTTGCATATAGGATTCTAGCAGGTGAACTATCAAAACAGATTGAGCCTATTTTGAATGCAAAACTTGGTATTGAGCAAAAGGGGGTTTTTTTTTAAAAGGAAGGAGAATATCAGGTATTTCATGGAATATCTCATTCGCAATTGAAGCAGTGTCTGAAAGAGGATCATATGGAGCCTTGATCACTGTTGACTTTTCCAAAGCTTTTTACTCTATAAAACATAGACATGTCAGGAGAGCTTTAAAAAAACTTCTTCAAATAAATATTTTAGGAGTAAAGTGATTATTAGCAACCTTCAGATGTTTTTTCGTTATTTTTGGAGTTCCTGAAGAAATCTCAAGCGACAATGGGCCAGAATTTGCATCCTGTGAAATGGCAAAATTTTTAAGAAAATGGTTGATCACCTACCGCCAAAGTTGATAATTCTGTAGAGAAAACGCGTGCAAGGAGAGGACGTTTTTTTATCCGTTACAGTAGATTTGAAAACGTCACACTCCATGAAATTGTAATTCATTATGAACCATATTCTCAGAATAATAACTAAGGAAACGACAAAGTAGAGTATTCCAAAAAATATATAAAGTTCCAATTTTAAAAAGAAGGATTAAATTAAATATAATCTACATGCTAAAAAATAAACCATCATACATTTATGTTAAATATAAACAAAATTAAACAATTATAATCATATAACTAATAACAATATTTTATATATACAAAATATTGAAATAATAGATTGATCCAAAAAATACTTTCTTGTTCTGACATGAATTCAGTTAAATATGTCATAACTTTAAGTTACTAATCAACAACCCGAAGTGGAGTTTAATAAAAAAGATCAACAGCCTTTTTTCCTAATCTGGAAGTTGCTATATACAATTGTTAACATTATAGATATATCTCAACGGATGAGATTTAAATAATTATTAATAATAAAGTAAATGTCAAAATCATAAAATTAGACAATAAATATAATAATAAAAAAATGTTAAAATTAAATCCAACGTAAAGATTTAGTGCAAAAGCTAATTATGTAGTAATGTCAGCGATATTACTCCTTATTAAGGGCATCAAAAAAGATTTTCCCCGTTATTTAGGCTTGTAAAATAGTATACTATTATCATGAAGGATACGCACAAATGCTAATGATAAGACTACACCCAATGCAACTACCCCCCTTGTTGAGATCATTTAAGCAGTTGTTTTTGCCTTTTATGAGTTTTGAACACCATTTCTTGGGCTTATCAACCACAGCTAATCCTTAAGTGATAAAAAAGTAAATTTATTGACTATGTAATATTGGAAAACATAATGATCATACCCAAGTCTTTAAGTGAAGAAACGAATGTCAGACAAACTAGCTGCAAAACATCTCAACCTACTCGTCCCGTTGTTGTGACCATTTAAGCACTTGTTTTTGCCATTTAATGAGTTGTGTCATCATAATTCTTCATATTTTTAGCTAAAATAGAATCATATTTTATGGTAAGATTTAAAAAAAAGAAAAGAATACTTCCTGTTAGATGGTACAAAATTCAGAGTTCCATATCGTAATTTGGCGTAGATTACTCTAAACAGGCTGAAAATTATCTTAACTTCACAATTTACAATCTAGGTATTTCTATAAATGACATCATTACCAGCATCCTCCATTAATTAATGATGGTTCCTCGGGAAGGGAAGCATTTACCCGTGTATTTCTCCATAATTTTTTTGAACGTAGGATGATCAGCAATGAATAAGGTTATACGACATGCAATGAGCATCTTTGTGAGATCAAAGTTAAAGTCTGACTTGATGTATTCATCGTTAACTTGATTTTATAGATGAATATCCATACTCTTGATATGAGATGAGGATAATGAATGGGCTTTAATTCTAGACAGGGGACTAATGGCTCATTTATATCTACAAATCCGACAAGTCATTTGTTTCTCATCCGGTAAGTATTTTCCAAATTCCTCGGCCTCCATTTTCAGAAATCCAGACAAAAGGCGCCGTTATTTTAGGCATTTTATTCAGTTCTCTATCGACTATCAGCATCTAATATTATATTAATATTGATTAATAAAGGCGGGAATGATAACGTTTTTGATAGAAAAATATGTATATTATTTAATTAATGATGTCATAAGTATTTCTTCTCTTCTCCTCTCACGCTTTTGTATTCTTACCAAAATTATCACCCTTACCTACCGCACTTATTTTCCACAGTATAATGGAATAGCAGACAAAAAAGAAAAAATATATATTCTAAAGTAGAACCCAAATAGCAAGGAGCGATGAGAGGGAGGGCAATAAGGGCTTATGAAGGCTTAGTGGCTGGATCTAAGAGAAGATAACCCTTGAAATTACATGACCGTGTTATTATCCCAAATCAGCATGGATCTCTGCTAACTAGATGGGATAGGTCAGTTAAAGTAGTAGAAGTTGGAAGGCATGACCAATATACATTAATGGTCTATAGTTCTCGACGCTTGACTAAAAGGAACATACATTTTCTTAAGAAACTTGACGACCCATTATGGGAATCTGAAGATGATACTAAGAGAATCAATTTTGAGTCACAAGGTGATCGAACAGTGTGATAACGAATATACCACATGGAATACCTAGAAGGTCGTCGTGAAATCAAAGGGAAAAAAAGTTTTATGAACCTGACACTGGAATTTGCCTAAGCCAGGGTAAAAGCCTGTGATAATTATATTTACAAAAAAAAATGAGGTTTTTATTGTCCTAAAATATGAGAAAAGGAGATGAAGAATTATATAACTTTAACTGGGAGCCTTAAAGCTTATTTGATCGAGAATAAATCCTCAAGGGAGTTGAGATCTGTTTTAAAAGAGACTCCATGTGGAGGCTTCGTTTACATAATTGTATATCTTATTATTATAAAGTATATTTATTATTATAAAGTATATTTATTATTATAAAGTATATTTATTATTATAAAGTATATTTATTATTATAAAGTATATTTATTATTTAATTAATGGCAAGTAATATTTAATTTTAAATCTCTTTAAGCATGTAATCATCTTGAAATATATTGATTGTTCAATAAGATTTTTTTTCACTCCTTATGTTCTACTCAAGGAATCTGGTCTCCTTTAAGGGAAGGATTGTTCATTGTGCAGATGCCCCTTCCCCTTTCAAGGTATCTGGTAGTGACTTCTCATATCGTAAATTATTGCCTTTATACTCAAAAATACATAAATTACTCCAAATCTTCTGCATAATAATCGTACACTGTTATAGTAGCTAATGAGTTCCATAAAAAGACAATATGATCGACTGAAAGCCCAAGTGAGGAACAAAATGTGTTCTCATCCTCCATTCACTGTTCCTTCATTGAAATTCTGAAGTCTTTTTTCTTCTTAAGTCAACTATGATTCGTCTCTTACTATAATATAAAAATATTTCGTTGATAAGAGTTCTTCAGCTTTCTTGATGTATATAACGTAGAAATAACTTATCCCAATCAGAATTCCATTTACAAGGTGGCGTTTGTTATGTATAATCTATATGGATAATCATATAACCTGGACACTAGTTTTTTTTATGACTTGTGTCCCTCTATTGTCATTGGAAAACGAGTGGAAAATAGTTTCAGAAAATGTGATAAAAACATTACAGTATTTCAAAAATGAATTATTTATTACGTTACCGTAATTATATTTAATAAAAAAATGTATAAAACCACCAAAAAATGGAGTAAAATGAAGGCCCTTACTTAGATGCTCATATCTTTTCTATTTTTTTCTTCAAATGCTTTATCTCATAGCTGAACTTATAGAATATACCATATATTTCAATTTTAATAACTTGCCTCAAAAAGTCGATTTTGATTGATTTATTGTCAATTAAGTTTATAACATTTATTAAAAAATGTAAATAAAATAAGCTGCTTAGGTTGCGTGATTATAGATTACTATAATATTACTACGAAAGAAATTCATTATATAAGAGTTTATATTATTACATAATTTATATGTAAGCATCTATTAACTTGTTTTAATTCCCTTAGATATAAATTATGTAATTATATAGACTCGTAAGTGATTTAATTTTCCAAATTAAATATTCCAGAATCTGTAACAAGCATTTCCGAACTAAGCTAATATTCATGAAAGAACAGAAACAAATTCCACTTGGCCAAACGATAAAAAACAATCTGATGCTCTACAAACTATATTTCCAGATATTCCAAAGTACTTGAACGAACAAACTTTTCCTGAAAACATAACCATATTACCTACTTCTACTTGAAGGATATACATAAAAATATTTCAATAGTAATTTAAAATGCATTATATTTTTTCCAAATTTGAGTAAGATATAATTAACCATAATTTTCAAACTGGATAATTATTTCAAGAAGATGAGAACAAAAACTTGATGGATATAAAAAAAGACTCAATAAACCGTTTTTACCCTAAATATTAAATAAATATGAGTGTCAGTTTCAACAATTGAATATTTAAAATCAAGTGTTGAATTATTGGATGAAAAAGACAAGCATGTTTTAGTAATTATTGACGAAGTCTATTCCTCATTGAGAGTTGAATTTAGTTATACTAATTTTTTTTTGGATGTTATAGCAATGGAAACTTTTCTAAAACAATACATTGTATTATGGTAAAGAGTGTACATGGAAAATACAATCTCATAGCATTGATGATTTTAAGCAGCTGACTACGTGTTATAAAGTCAAAAAGGGTATTAAATAGAATTTCCACTTTTATATAATTTATATTAATTAAGGACTTTAATTTATTGTAATTGTATGTATGATTCAATTAGGTTTTTGGAAACTCATATATTTAATAAAAAAAATATGAAGATTCAATTCCAAACAACTATCTTGATATTTTAACCAATATTTAACACATACGCTTCAATTATAATTTTTATTTATATATATTTCTAATTAGGAAATATGTTTTATTAAGTTCCACGATAATTTTGCAAATCATATGCATCTTTTATTTTTATTAGATGCATTGTAGAAAAATGATAATTAGTCAGCAAAATTATTTATTATTTTTTTAAAAACAATATAAATAAATTATTAAAATAAATATTCTTACCATCTCTTATTCTCCATGCAATACTTAGGACACTTATCTCCTTGACAATAAACCCTGATCAACTTCATTCTCACATTCTACTATGACATTTACCTCCCCCGGAAAGTATTTTACATCACCATGAAAATTTACCCCCCTTTATAATTAGTTCTTTCTTATTAGATCAAAAAGCTATTTAAATATATTTTGTGATTAAAGATTAATAACTTTAAATCGGGAAGATAATTATAGTGATTAATTAATTAAATCATTCAAACAGCGTATATATATTAGTAAATAACATACATAAATAGTATCTAGTAACAACAGAGTCAGGAATTACTTCAATGTCGATACACAAATCTACTCTGAGTTCAATTATGACTTACAATTATAACTTTCAAACAAATTTTCAGCATTATTCGTGGTTACACTTTATACTTTGATTCTCCCTTTTCAAGAATGAAATAATAATTATAGCAGCATTAAAAAATTTAAAAAAATCACGTTAAGCTTTTTTTTTAAATTACAAGCTTGACCATGAATTTGATGTATTTTAGAGACCAATTTATTTTTATTATATCATATTTTTTCCTGTCCATTTCATATTCTCTTACTCCTCCCCAATAAAACTAATTGTGTAAGAATCAATGAATATTTTTAATATTTTTTTATCAATATAACTATACATAATACATATATATAATATTTGAAAAATAATCATCGATTGGATCGGGGTTTTGTTATTTTTCTTTAAGCTTTGATAGTTAGTGATCCTCTTTTCAACATTAATTCGAACTTTATCATTTTTAAAGATAACAAATTCTTCATGACATTAAAAAATTAATATCCAATTTTGGGAATAAACATAGATAAACTATGACCACATTTAAAATTATTAGAAAATATTTCACATGGCCGAGGACAGGACATAACAATTTCCTCTAACATATATTAAAAACCTCTTGAGGGGATGGACTCGATAAAAAAGATCAAAAGACGATTTTGTTTCAAAAATCTAATTTTGAAGCTTTAAGCGGATCAAGCAGACAAAATGTACTAAATCGGAAGGGTAGATGAGGCCTCCTCTTCTTACAAAATCAATAAATTTAGACTTATCGTCAAAAATTTTATCGGATACCTCGTTAAAAATTGACTCTAGATTAATTTTGATGGAATTAGAGCTAAGCTATAAAAGTGATGTACAATCATGGCATCGTAATTTTTTTGATAAGTATCGTAAAATGTATCCGGCAACATGGAAAATGACTCCTTGCTTGCATTGAAGATCAACAAAGGATATTTCAATATTTTCCTTCTGGAAATATAAAGTTGATAAGAGATATAAAAATACAGTAAGAATATTATATTTATATAATCTATTAAATAAATATAAATTATAAATTAATATCATGATTTTTCTTGCAAAAAATTTACACCAATATTTTCAATACAAATATAAGTAATAATAAAATTTAAAAAATATGAATGTATTGCCATATGTCCATTCCTTCGGAACAGCAGCCTTCTACAATTCTTTAAGGTTTGGATTTTTTGGAAACTTATCAAAAGAATAATTATTGAAACATTTAATGATTATTAAAACCAATTGTTCACACAGTCGAGCAATGCAGAAAAAGTTTTCCAAATCATCATTTCCGAAATCATTTTTCAAGTTCCATGGAGGTTATAAAGTCCTTCTTATCCATATCCTTGAATAACAGCTTACCATTTATGATATTTCTACTAACTATCTGACATTATTACAATATATATATCATTTTAGACATATAAAGCCAAATGAATTTTGGAGAGTAGGGTTAAAGAAGATATTGTTAACATTACATAAATATATTCTTAAGGGCTTGAGAAACTTATAAAATGATTTTTGCATTAAGAGTGGAAATTAGTATTCATGTAAAGTCTATCTTTTCCTAGTGTTCGTACATTCGATTTCAAATGTTTCTGAGTCAAACACGAATCTACGAAATTAAAAATATTCTAATCGGGACTCTAGTATTACAATTATGCTATAGATTAAAAGCCTTAGGCACAAAATAGGGACAACAGGCTTCCTATTCCCATCTAACCGATGCAGACAAGAGCAATTCCTGAAATTCCTATCCGAAATTATCTGAATACTGAATGATCCTATATCAGATAACTTCATTGTAAATATTGCCAACAATGACATATAATTTCTTAAGTTGATCTATCTCTTTCGTTCAAAGGAAAGGCTCCCGAAGGTGAATCTTTGAGGGTTCCATTTGTCAGTAGTGTTTCATCTACTTTTCAGAGTAGTTAAAAGTAATCATTCGTCATAGAAGGCATTCTTAATCAATGGAATTAAATCCTCTTGATGGTCTAGCTTATTCATAACCATGATGCTCACCACGAGTTTATTCAAAGACCTTAATGTAATCAAAGTTTGTTTACCGTATCTCAAAGAAAGGTTGCAAGCTAGGTGAACATCTACGTGTTGAGAAATCCATGCCTTGGCTGACAAAAGGGAAAGGAAATATTTGAAAAAAAATATGGCAGCTAGCCTTCTGTATTTTTCTTATTGCCAACTGTTTATTATTATAGATGAACCTTTCATTTAGATATTATCATAGAAAAATAAATATTATCTAATCTATGAATATTATATACAGTTAATTAAAGTCCTTCATTTATACAAATTAATATGAATAAATTTCAATTCTATGTAATAACCTTTTTGAGTTCATAATACCTTTAGTCAGTTGTTTCAAATCATACAAGTGTCAACTCATTAATGTTTACAAAAATAGCTGAAAGCAAAATAAAGTATATCTTTATTATTTTCAAAAATCTCGAATAGTGAACACTCTTTTTTTAATTTTCAAAGTTGTAATAATTATTTTTTAATACTTGAGAAGGGAATATCTAATTAGTGTGAATTAATAACGTAGAAATACTTTTTTTTTAAATCGAAATAACTTAATAATGGAATATGAGTATACTTATAAATTTTTACTGTGAAATTATATAACTATCTTTTTCCTTATACAGGATTTATTTTAAAATTATTTTTTAAATTATCATTTAAAAAAATTTTCATTCATTTGATTGTAGTTTATATTATTTTCGTATTAGAAACCTTGGAAATTGTATTACAAAATGCAAATTATAGTGTGAATTTTCCTTAGACTATATATTAATTTAAAACGTATATGATTTTTTTATTACATAAAATATAGTGTTGTTATATTTTTCGTCAACACACAACGCGTTATATTTTTGCTTTTATGAAAGGTAACAGTTCAGAAAACATGTGCCACAAAAAAAGGTGGTTTATATTATCTCTTATCCCAATGATAGTTTGGTTAAATGTTGATAACTCAAATAATGTTAGAAATGTAATTAACACAATAAAAGAAATGAGCATAAATAAATATAAACAACAAAGTAATGGTAAGATTGTTACAATTTTTTTTACACATTAGAAACTAAAAATAAAAAAACTAATTGAAGACTCAATTATAAAATAACAAGAATAATACAAACTCATTCAGCTTAAAAACGTTTACATATTCATTATGATAATAAATGTACTTAGTCAAGAAATTTTTATAACATTTTTGCTAGCTTGGATGTATCTTTATACCAATAATAAATATACTTGTTTCCTTTTACAAATATGAATTGTCTAAATGGGAAAATACAATAAATATTGTTATGATCAAAGTAATACTTTTAGTTTTACTTGAGAATATGTAACATTAAAATTCAAGTTCAACTAAAAAACATGGAATAATAATGATTTATATTAATGTATTGAATAACTATTAAAAAATTTATTATTGAGACTGAGATTTCTTTATTAGAAATTTAAATGATTTAAGATTAAAATGAAATACTATTTATTATATGAAATACTTGGACATGTTTACTTTTTCCCGTTTATCTGTCCTTTTCTGAAAAAATTTGATAACGCGTTTTTTCTCACATATTTTTCTACTTTTCGCCCAAAAAAATCATTAATGTATATTTTTACATCTTATATTATATATTCATAAACTTCTGATTTTCTATCTACTATGTATATATTCCGAAAAAAACGGCATGAATTCAGATGATTTTACGTTAAACGTTAAAGCAACTATTGGGACTTCTGATCTTTCAGTTTTTTTTTCCAAGTACCAAGTGTTGGCCTTTTTGTAAAAATTAGTTTGTACTAAAAGTAGTATACATTTCTTGACTTAACTAGGTTCGTAACTACAGGGGTCTTTGACTCAAATACTGTTGTCATATTTGTCATAAAGAAAGAGTTTAATTTTTTTTTAAATCTGTCAAAAATTTGGATTTTTTTGTCACAATTTGCATAATATTTGCATTTCCTTCTAAATTTATCTTTTCCAAAAATAAGATCATTTTGAAATAAATATATTCTAAAATATGTGCATAAAAAAAATATGGCTCTAAAAAAACGTTATGCAAAAAAATATTGAAGTTTGCGAAAAAGTATTAATCTTTATCTTTGCTTGCAAAAGATGATGGTATTAATGATAATTATTCATAAGTTAGCAATTAATTCCAAACTATGAGACCCAATTTTAATATGAGTGATCATATTTATTACATTGGCATGTCAGGATTAGATATACAAAATTATATTTTATAAACTATTTGAAAATATATGTATGATATGAGTATCTTAATTTCCATAATTTTTTAGTATGACAATATAACTAAGGTATAACTACCTGTTAGGTATGAAACTTAATAAACATAGATTAAATAATCAATTAGCATTATTTGTTTACATCTCCATATAGGTATATTCTTGGATTATAAAAAAATTACAAATAAATTTAAAAACTAAATAAAAATAAACAATAAAAATAAATTAATATTGGGTTTATTATTAAAAGCAACTAGATATAATATTTTATATCATAAATATGTACTAAAATTTTGTATTGTTGACATCACAACAAAAATAAAAATGGAAAAATTAATTCTAGAATTCATCGTACACAGTTTAATTCCTTCATCTAAAATATTATACCAAAAACTGCGGCAATTTCCTTGAAATATTAGATCTGTGGTTATTGGACATTTTTCCGTCCAGTGGGAGAGTTTCAGTGGGAGAGTTGGAATAAAAGAATGTGTACTAAGAAGGGCTTCATTATAGAAGTATAGTACCAACAGTCCTGTTTCAAGTCCACCACAATACGCCACAAGGACAATTTTTATATTAAGGATGTGCTGAGATCTACCATGAAGGACTCGAGACTGAAAGAACTTGCCCTGATGGAGTAAAAGTATTAAAATACAAAAGGAAGGAGGTTTGTTCGAAAGCCACCTAGGATACTTTTTTCTAGCCTTTATGGAAAACTTGAATAAATTTATATTAAAAACATTATTTAAAACACCGGTTTTTTTTTCTGCTCTACTTTTCTCCCAAAGAGGAAATAGAGTCTTTGAGTTTATTGGTTTATAAGAACGGATAAAGCAGGAGCACACACTCCACAAAATTTCAAGTTTTCTGTTCCCAAAATTCAGGCTCCGTGTAATTTTTTTTTTTTTTTTTTTGTCTCTGTTAAAAAATTAACCTCCCTAAAATAAAAAATAATAAGTTTTACTTATGATGGGTACCTATACAATGTTTTTTTTTTCTCTCAAGCTGATATTTAATTCATTCTTGAGGAGAGAAAATCTATTCCTTGAGTATTTACTTGCAAATGTACTAATAAAAAACATCGTCTAAGACTAATAATTTCTTGGAAGTTATATTCTATGTTGATTAAGCAAATTTATATTTTGAAGGAAGTCGTGTCTCGTTGACGAAACCTCGTGACTCTGGACAATGCCAGGTACTGCTGCTAATATATAAATACATAAACATCCCCCGACAGCAGCTGACGTCTACTTAAGTCCATAACAACATCCTCAAAAGAAACCTTTGTATCTCTATATATTCTTTAGAGATGCACTAGAGCTTTAAACCAAGTAGAGAAACGAATACTTTCATGATCAATAGATGTAAAACTATTTTCCACAGAAACTTTGTTTTTCTGCTAGAAGCACTATATTGTAATTATTTCCAAAGATAATTATGAAACGTGAATGATTTTACAGCTTTTTAAAAGAAAATCAAAATGTATTCTTGAGAATTGAGTCTAAGGCAATCGCAAAATTCCAGAAAATGGTTGCTACGAAGGTACCCCTGGAAACCAATATCTGAAGAAAACAGCTCTTAAGTTCAATACATGAATTTAATTTAAAGAGAAGTCCTTTGGCATAACCAAGTTACAGGAATGGTTTGGGTTTTATCCATTTGTTGTGGATATAGTATAATGTTATTTGATTCAGAGATTAGGTGTTGAAGGCTTGTGGGATAAGTTTATTATAATCTGTTTTATGAACAGTTAATTCCGGTTAATTAATATATACATAGGAATAAAATTCTTATATTTAGATTTAGATAAATAGATCAATAATAAAGAAAAAAAAGTCATACATATATTCCCACATGTTATCTTCAATTTCCTTCACTGTATTTGCTTATGAGCAGCTTTTTCATATTCGACATCTCTCCACCATTTTTTTTAGAGAAGAAGCCAAGTGGGGCATCCTGCACGATTGTGGTCATGCAAGTATAGATAATTAAAAATGAGTTAATGGGTTCGTTCTGTCGGTTTGTAGGCCGAAGTTCCATGGTTTGTCTTTTACGCAGTTTCTTAAATTGGCATCGTCATTTTCTGGTGCAGTATATGAAAACTAGGATAACAGGATTCCCATTATTGACATAATGGTGCCTGTCATTTAATAAAAGAGGTAAATTAAAAATCTAGATATCATGATAGAGAACCAGTGGTGAATATTATACATCCCCCCCCCCCTTACTTAAATTAATGAGGTAGCCCTCGCAATTTGAAGAATATTTGAGAGTAGAGCAGCTTAGCTGTCATGACGTTTAATTAGATTATCTTTGAGCAGGCCTGACAGAGTTGGAAAGAAAGAAAACACAAATCCTACTCCGTATATACATAGGAAGAAGTAAGACTATACTCATAGACAAAAATTACTCCGATGATTATCCTCAATTCAAATCCGAGTCCAACGAGGACTAACACCTAAAATCCCATAACAAATCCTCAGTGTTACTCTGCTTCTTTCATAAGCTCACGAAAATTTTCCAACCGACTTCGTGCCTATCAATGGTGTATAGGTAGGAACGGTTTCTCTATTATATGTATTAGTATTAAATATTAATTACTCTTTAACACAATATCTTACTTTGTGGTTATCAAGGATGAAAGCTTTGTCAAATAAGTTGAAAACGACACAGTGTGGATCATTGGTGTTTTGTCCTATAATGGTAATGCTCTGAACTAATGAATGGAAAGAGGTGATCGTATGGATCAGAAAACTGCTGTTTATCTATCGAATCTGAAGTCCTCGACACGTTTTTGTAACATAATTTGCGTTGATATCCTTAATAATGCAGATTATGTACTTATGCGGATGGTATCCTTCTATTAATAAGTGGTAAACATCCAAGTGGGTTGCAAGATGCTATAGAGTTGGTTCTGGAATTGGGGAAAACAAATGGTATCACCTTTAATCCATCCAAATCAAGTGCTATTGTCTTCTCAAAAGCATATAAATTAAGATCTAAATACACACATAATTTCCACAATTATATATGGATGGAAAAATTATGAACTAGGCAACTCAAATGAAGTACCTAGGTGAGGTGTTTGATCAAGGACTCACTTGGACCGAACACTGGAAAAAACTTGAAGTGTTCTCGTATATGAAACATGACAAGGGCAGTCATAAGATATAAGTGGGGTTTAATCTCAGATAAAGTTCTTTGGCTCTACGAAGTCATTAACAGACCCATTGTCATCTATGGTGTCTTGTATGGGACACACTGTTATTGCAAATAATCAAATAGTCAATGGAGTCGCAAAGTAAAGTTGTGTTGATCAAGATTTAAAAAAAATTGAGGGGTAGGATATATTTCTTGTATTGGACGAAACTACAGACACTCGACAGCGGTCCATGACTGCAGTGTTTGTTGGTCCTTTGCATAGTTATTTTTTGGGCCGTTCTTATATCATTAATTTAGAAAATGTTACTAAAGCCGACAAAATCTCAAAGGCCGACCAACAATGCAGTCATGGACTACTGTCGAGTGTCTTTAGTTTCGTCTAATACAAAAAGTATAGTTTTCCTCTCAAGTTTTTTTTTCAAATCTTGGTCAACCCAACTTTACTTTGGGATTCCATTGACTTGGTGATGGAGAAGCCAGAGGGAATTACTTTTCCAGCGTAAACTTCCATCAACTTAGCCATAATTGGTTGATTAACGATATGGGGTGAAATATCTCAAAAGATAAACATTTTGGTCATGTCTGTAGTAAAATTGGAATTAATTATATTATTTTTATACAGTTTCAAATTCCTTTTGTGAATGAGGATTTTACGGTGAAGTTCTACATTGAACATCTAAGGTCCTGGTTTTTTAAGATTCTTGAAAGATTAACAATCTTTTTTTCAAGAATACTCCATCAATTTTCTTCAACCATAGTGATTGATTCTTCACTTTCCTCAAATTTTCTTTTATGCTATAATTTTCCCTTCTTTGACCCATGGAGAGTGGCGTTGTTGAAATGAGTAAAAATAATTTTTTTTCAAGTTATACTTTACTGAAAAGTTTCCTTCGCTATTTTTTAAAACATCTAATGTATAATTATTTCTCCCTTTTTGTTGTTGAATTGCTAGTATTCTAATTCAGTTTATCTCTTTCTCCAGTGATGACGTATTATTAGTTCTATGGCTCTTATTATCTCTCCTTTAGAACTATAGTAAGCTTCACTATCAGTTGCACATTGTGTCTTTTTTACCTTTTTTTTCAGGTTTCTTGACCTTTCTCCTCAAGTTATACAGTTACTTGGTCCACCATGCTTTACGTTGAATTTTCGCTTTCAAAGGGGACATTGTTTCAAATGGCATTCAAATTAAGTTCACTTTCCAGACCAATTAAGGCAGAATCTCTTAGACGACATAGTTTCATTGCAAATCATGACCATTTAACAGGTTTTAAATTTCTTAAGAGTATTGACCCATTTTGTAATTCCAATTTATATATAAGGTATCTGTGTTAAGACATTGTAGGCTTGAGAGAAGCTCTCTATTGTGATACATGTGGGAGCATTATGTAACTTGAAAAGGTTACGTCGATTATGGATAATCCTACTCCGCCAATTAATCTTGACTAGAGTTTAAAGAAAAGGATCTTCAACTTTATTATGGAATAAAAGTATTTCTTCTTTTTCTGGCAAAGAGAAAATGGGTGAGCAGGATAAAGTATCTTCTATGATCTTTTACACAACTCTAACTTGAACTTGTCATTAAATATTGTTTCTTTCAATCCACATAAGCGTTAGGTATATCAGATGGATCCAAAATTTACAGAAGTGGTTTATGATGGGTCCAAACCAGAATTTCATAATCATGTAAAAAAATCGGGTTTTTTCAGCAGCCCAAATGATTGCTAGAGCTTCTAATTCAATTGTTGCATATCTTTGTTCGGTTTCCACGAAAGATCTAGAGCCATATTGAGTTTATACGTAGTTTCTGTTGTCTTCTATCTAAAACAAAGTATATGCAATTCCATGTAGGCGTGAGGCATCTTGTAGCAAGACTGCTTCTTTTGTTGTATCAAGATGTCGGACGATTGTATTTCAAATAAGAATTTCTTTGGTCTTGTTGAATGAGTTTTCATGTTTCTCAGGTAATTAAAAACTACTCCAGATTTTAATTATTGTTTTCACTTTCATAGTGGCATGAGTAATATCAGGATACCCAACTTTGAATTAATAGGCTAATCCTTGTAATTCTAAAATGTTGTGAGGGATGGAAAAAATCGATATTGAATTAACCTTAGCTTGGACTGGTTCCAACCCCCTCCCTATAGACAATGAATCCTACGAACTTCAATGCAGATCTTGTCTTTGTTTAACGTAATGCCATGCTCACGACAATGCTCAATAAGTATCCAGGGTATTTCAATAAACCAGCACTTTTGTGCAGAATAATGCAATGCTGTTTCTTACACACGTTCTTTTGCTTGGAAGTTCATTGTCGTTAGTGATTGATCATCAGGTTCATGTGTGAATATACCCACATGTTCTCCTGATCAATACTTGTTAAACTTAAATTTCCGAACTATATTATTATAGATAACGGATAATTCATAATTTATATGATCAGCTTCTTGAAAAGAATGTACTTTCACTTTTGTTACATTGTCAATTCCTATTTGTTGTCGAAACTGATTTAATGAAACATAATGTCACTTTATTTTGTTGTACTATTATGATTATACGCAACGTTCATTCTCAGAACGTTGAAACCCACGTTGACAGATCATAGACACCCACTTTTTTATCAGTTTCTTGTTTTATAAGTCAAGCATTAAAAGCAATCAAGTTAACTTAACTTGACAAATTTTTGGTCGAACATGTTCAATAAATAACAGATATTATTGCATGAAAAATTTATGTTCATATTTAATAACATTAGTGTATTTTGAAGGAGTGTATGGAAGAGTGCGTATAACTAGATATTCACCTATGACCAATTTAACCTATCTATTTTATCACAAATTGAAGAGACGAAGACAATCGTTAAGCTGCAATTTCAGATTACTCCAACTGTACTGAGCTGTACAGTTTTCCTCGCACTCTCCGACGACTCAACCTTTGACTACCTCCCCTAATCTTCACAGTGGTATGTCTCGCCATAGCCAACAGCCTCTTATTCATCAACATCCTGGATCATAACGAAATGAAAATCCCTACTCTTGCCTTATATTATTCTAATGTTTGTTCGTCAATCCATGAGTAACGGAAAAATTAAGTGATTATCTCTTCGTTCATTCGAAGTGCTGTCGTGTTTATTTATTTTTCTTTTATCTAAATATATATTATATTGGTGATATTTTAAAATAATCTTGCCATTTTCTCCACTTAGACTCTTTTTTTTTCTCCTGCCATTTCTTCCACTCCCATTTTTTCCTTGACATTTTTTCCTCTACTATTATTTCCTACAATCCTATTGATTTTGTGATGGGGTAAAAATAAGGCATGGCTCTAACATTATATAATTCCATGACTTTTACAAGATTTGGATGACCATCAATATGGAGTGGGAAATTGTAGGAGAAATGCATTTTCTTTATATCCAACATAAAATTCAAACCATCAGGACTTGATTCGACTATATTTTATGTTGTTTTTTTTTGACGCCCTACATCATAATATCGAATGCGATTTCTGCCAATAATAATTTTTAATTGAGATACATTTTATGATTTCAATATTTAGAGGACATGGCAATTTTATGTTGCAATAAAAAAGATACATATCTTCAACTCTTCTTATGCCTTTATTTAAAGCAATTCCATTTTAGGACACAAATGATCCAGGATTGTATCATTTTCTTCAAATTTGAATATATGGTCAGTCATTCAACCTTGATAAAAACTGACTAAGATATTGAATAAGTATTATAAAGATTCATCACTAAAAACATTGTTTGGGAAGTTATGATTATTTTTGTGATAAAAAGTCTTTGTTCGACTAAGACTAGAGTCTAAGATAGACTTCGAAGTAATTTATGCCAATGTTATCACCATACATGGAGTAAGATTTGTGTTTACTTATTTTCCAATCCTCTGAGGGCCGCTCACAGCTAATCTAATAAAAAGTCATCACTATTGAACTGTTCTTTTCAAAATGTCAGGGTTATCAAGTTAATTTTTGGTTTCTTTTTTTAACATACCGGTGGATAGTATTTTGAAAAAAGTGATATTACATTGAAAAAGGCCTATGACTTCAGAGCAGAGGAATGTTCAGGAAGATTGGCTCTGGACATTAAAAATGAGTCAAAGGTTCAGGTGATTAGAATCCGAATACATAAGAAAGAAAATGGACATTAGGATAAAGTGAAAAACCAGACCTTCAAAACTATGGATCGATGAGAAAATTCTGCCAGTATTATGGAAAAGAGAATCACACAAGAAAAAACTGTACAGCAAATGACAATAAATGAAGTGAACTGAACACTGGGACTGATGATACAGTCATACCCAACAGTGTTTATCATCGTTATTTCAGTAAATAAATTACAAGAAAGCACATGAAGTTACTGAGCCGACCGGATCATCTGAAGTTAACTGTAATCGGTGTATGTTGGGGAGATATTAAGAAAAGAGACAAAAGCATATAGGAAGAAATAATATGTGCTTTCTTCTTCTTCTCTTTTACTTGGAAGAGACGCCAGTAGTCCGATATGACTAATAATGTTTATTCAGTTTGTGATCACGGATCCAATTAGTTCTCTTATTGGGAATTCAAATTTATGTTTGAAGGACTTTGGAATTTAGAAGGTGAATATAAAATTAAACATGAATCGAATGTAACTCCAAGGACGACATAAATTCCACTTCTATCTCTAGTATTAGAAAATCTCATGAAACTAGATACCGTTGAAGGATGTATGGAGCCATCGGACTGGTGTTTTCCTATGGTAGTATCCAAAAGTATTTAGTTAGGATTTGCATCGATCTAACCAAATTGAATCCAGCAGTGAGAAGGGAAAATCTTATGCTTCTTACAGTGGGTTATACCATTGCCTTATGGAGCCACGATTATATTGAAATGTGAACCCAATGTAGGATTCCATCACATGCGTTAAGACGACGAATCAAGAAAACTTACGATTTTTATATCCCCATCTGGAAGGTTTCTGAACAAAAAGAAACGGTTCGGTATCAAATGGGACCTGAAAGTTTCAAAGTAAATTTATAGGAGTTGTTTATAAATTTTTGCATTCAGAAGAATAAAGAGGCTCACAATGAAAGAATGGTATAAGCCTTAGGGAACCTGAAACATCCTGGAGTTATTTATAATAAGGAGAAGTGCTGATTTGCTCTGGGAACAGATATATTTCCCGGCTCAAATGAAAAGGTTGAAGCAATTATGAAGATGAGAGCTCCCGAAAACTTTAGTGAGGTGAGAAGGTTGAAAGGAACTATCAATCAGCTTTTGAAATTCTTGCTAGACTTATTGATCAGGACGGAACTTCTATGTGAACTTTTAAAGTATACTAGTGGATAGTATTGGGGTTGAGAGCAGGAGATGGTGCTGAATGATATTAAGAAGAGTCTCACTAATATGCTATTGTTGAAAAAAAATGCGAAGAATGTGGAAAAAATTAACCCATTGCCAAAGTTTGCCAAAGTCCATATCAAAGGAAATCATAATGCAATACCGTCTGGTCTATATTCATTTCATCAAAACCAACATCCAGAGCAGAAATCATAGTTAATAAAAATTTTAAATTTGATATTTTAGCCGATTCAAGAACCACTTCACTCCTGACATCAAATGTTCTAGTGAAAAAATATTGTCATCCCTTAAATACGTCAATAGTCCTGGAGTTTATAATGCGTCTAAATAAAACTTCGAAAACATTGCAACTAAGGAGTTGCACAATTATGACAGGATGGGAGTTATTGGAAAGTGCAAAGAAGTAAAGAATTATATATCTGCCGCTTTTTTTTTTGTTCCCAATAAAGGTCGAAATGAAATAAGACTAATTATGGAGTAAAAAAAAGCGGAAAAGAGTTGAGGAACGTATTGTGCATCAATTTTCCTCTGCTTCTGACATCATATCTTCAGTTCCTGCAACATCGAAAGTATTTTTCAAGTTGGACGCATTGAAAGGTTATTTTCAGATACCAACTGATGAAGATAGTAAATCTTACTCCAGAGGGAAAGTACAGGTACCTCCAAGCCCAATGGGTTTCTGGTCATCAAATGATTAATATAACTCTCGAACTGATAAAGTGGGTGTCTATGGTATGTCAACGTGGGTGTCAACGTTCTGAGAATGAACGTTGCAGATGATCATAATGGTACAACAAAATAAATTGATAATTATGTTTCATTAAATCGGTTTCGACAACAAATAGGAATTGACAATGTAACAAAAGTAAAAATACATTCTTCTCAAGAAACTGATCATGTAAATTATGAATTATCTGTTATCTATAATAATATTGTTCGGAAATTTAAGTTTAACAAGTATTGATCAGGAGAACATGTGGGTATTTCACACATGAACCCGATGTTCAATCACTAACGACAATGGACTTCTAAGCAATAGAACGTATGTAAGATACAGTATTGCATGATTCTGCACAAAAGTGCTGGTTTGTTGAAATACTCTGGAAATATCTTAATGGTGAAAATCATCAAATGACAAATAATTACAACATACCATTTTCTAATTAGAAAAGGTTCTGAAAAAAGTTAAGTAAGAAAATCTTTTATTACTTGAGGCTTCATCAAAAACAAATTTGCAAAAATAATCCAATGGAATTCCAAGAAAAACTAATAACACAACCTACTTTTTGAAGAGTCGTCCTGTGTAAAACCTTAACAATAAATAAGAAAATGTATAACTGTAAAAGACGTATCAATGCCTGATAAAAAAACAAAGGCATCACATTAAACACATTTTTGTTACCTGTTCCAAATTTAATACCACATACATATTATGCAATTAATTTTACACTCCAAAGCTTATAAGTTTATTACATCAATTGATATAACACCATTGTTTCCATCCATACGACTAAAAAAGGAATATCCAAATGCAGTCGATATTTTCTTGACAAAAACTAATTTGGGTGATATTTGTACAAGAGCTGATGTTGAACAAGAAACAATTAAATTATTTGAAGAAATCCTTTTCATTTAAGCAAGTGGTAGATTTCAAGGTCACAAAATTACAACCAATAGTCAAGTCATATTAAACTCCATTGATAAAAATAAAATAGACTCCTTCGATATAATTTCGCTTTTTGGTCCAACATTAGATCAAAAATAAAATGTTTTGGGATTATCTTTTAGACTGGGAGTTTTTTAACCAGAAGGACCTAGACAAACGGGGTCACATAAAGAATGGTTGGCAAATTTAAAAGACAATTGAGAATTGCAGCAACACCAAATTGATTGACCAGTTGAGGAAAATGAAATTGAATCCCTAAGAAAACCTTTTTCACTTTTATTATTGGATCATTGGGTGAATATGAAAAGTTATTGGAGTATGAATGACTTAAAGCAAAGTTTGGTATATTTCTTGTAAGCGCCCCTTCTACTCTATTCTTATTTAATGAAGATTTTTGACTATTATTTTTCTCCTCATACTCAAAAAGAGTTAGAAGTAAATAGTGTGCCAAAAGCCATTGTCCTTCTAAATATCTACGACGAAACATATTCTCTTCAAAGTGAGTTTGACACGATATATTTAATAGGAATCTATAAGTTGCAATTACTTGAATGATCTGTAGGAGTACATTTGGGACATCTAACAGCGCTAAACAACAACTTTCTCCAAACTTTTTCCTTCGGAAAGGAAATCATTCGTGAATTTATTTTGTAGGTTTCATACTTATTTGGGTAATTAAAGGCAAACTACATAAACATTGTGATAATATAAATTAAATATATCTATTTTTTATAATAGATGTTAAAAGAGATTTGATAACAATCAATTGTTCCAAAGATAAATATAGTTCAATTAATAGATTTGAGACAAATCAGAATTAGAGAAAATGAATGATATTCCTTATTGATATATGTACTTGACGCCCCTTTCACTTTTAGTTTCTTTAGGTGGATCTAATTATTTGAACAATGTTATGCAACTAAGACATGTACTTTAATGTTTCAAAAGAGAAAAGATGAACCAAAACATTGAACAAATTTTTTAGAGTTTCCATGTTAATTTTCCGTTTCTTATTTTTAACACGCCCAAGATACTTGGAATTTGCACCATTCTACTCTACAGCTTTATAATCTGTGGGTTCTGTAGAGACATAAGATTTTAATTTTGACCCCTGTTTACTCAGAGCATTACCCATTTTATTTAATCTAAACGTTTCCCCGTTATCACATACAATTTGTTCTGGGGATCCTATTTGACTAAACAGGATTTGTGTTTAACACACTTCTCAATCCTTATCACTTTTCAGTGCTACTCATCTAAATAACCTATTTAGTCGTTTAAAGCTCTCTTATAACAATTGAGAGCCTTCAAAATATTTTGCTAATATGTTACCTGCATTTTTTATCTCCCGACTGTAATATTCAATCCGAGGATCTGAACAAATATTGGTTTAAGGATATCTCTATAAAAATATTAAACAAGGATATTATTTCAACCCAGTTTCAAAACATGTCTTCCTATTTTTCAACCCAGCCAAAATAGTGAGGAGCAAAACATCACTCATTGACAGGGATGTAAAATGAAAAAATAATCTTATAAATAAAATTCATGCACAAGAATTACTGGATGAGGTAGATATCAAAAATGCTTGATAAACTTACACATCCATCAGATCTTGTATTTCTAACTTGTTATATTTCAAACTTTTTCAAATTTATAAGATAACCGGGCAATATTTAATAAAATAAGTTCATCTAAGAAATATCAACATATTTTTAAATATTTTGGAAATGATTGTTATGTTTCAGGCATTGCCGAAAAAGATTGTGAGGAGTATCATATTTTTAACAAATATGTTCCATGTATAGTATGTAAAATTTTTAAACTGTATGGCAAAAAATTACATCTCTGATGTAAATCATAAAATTCATGGGAACAAGAAAGTAATTGGATATAAATATGATAAATGAAGAGTTAAAAACTTAAAAGTGCGTTAGCAGGAAGCCTTATATAATCAGAATATATTCAATGCTCCAAATAATTTAGATTGTTAATGTTTAAACTTAATGAAAATAATTTGTTCAAATAAAAAATGTATTTCGATTCTGAAGCAAAAAGTGTATTTATTTATTTGATTCACTAAATATAATCTACATTAAAGTAGGCAACTCTTCATCGGTCTGGACGAATAACTATGTTTGAGTATAGGATGATTTATTGTAAAATCAAGTCTAAGCGGAGTCCTCGTGCCACTAAGTTATCGTGGAACATAATTTAAGGAGAATTATTGTAGTATAGAGTCCAGTATAAGTTTCCATATCCTAAAGTCCAAGAAGAGTCCACAATGCGCCAGGTTAATGATTTTTTGTAGCATACAATTGAGGAAGAGTTATCATAATATAACGACTTCATTCTAAGAGTCCACATGCGCCAGGTTAATGATTTTTCCCGGCATACAATTGAGGAAGAGTTAGTATAATACAAGAACTTCATTCTGTCAGATCGGTCCAAGTACTAGACCTGATGTCTATCAAAGGTTCTATTGATATAGATCATTCTAGTTCTAATGATTTCTAATGCATAATTACAGTTTTCAAGGATCTTTCCACTCAGTTCACGAAACATGGAACTACATATTTCTCTTCATTTGTTATTTATTTGTGTCCTAGATCATAGTTCAAAAGCTGAAACTTCCCTTCCTTATCTAAGAATTCATTGATATAGATAATTACATTGGATTTAAAATACCAATTATAGTATACAATTAGTAGATTGACGTTTTGAATTATTATAGGATGTGATGTGTATTTACCTATTTAAGAATGATGATAAACCACTAATAATTTATCTTCCTCGTTGCTGAAAGGGTAGGCCCAAAAAGGCACTAGGCACGCTAGTGACACAAGAAGGACGATGAGGGATTCCTAAAGGGGAACCACGGGAATACCGAATCAAGGATTTATGATCAATAAATGAACGTCTTAATACTTCAGATTCCCATCTAGAACTTATTAGAGATACTTTATTCCTACTTAATATTCACAATGTACATACAGGGAACAAGTAAAGAAGTAAAGATTAGAACGACTACTTAAGTAATAAAATATATAGCAGGATGTAAGGGTTTATATATCCATCTGTAGATGTAATAATTATCATAATTTACGATAGTGGGTACAAAGGCTTATATACCTTGAACGAGTCAGACTGTTGCTTAGCAGAATGAGTAATTTTTTCATATGAAAATAATTGAGAGTTCTGAGGATCTCCAAGCCTAGATTATCAAAGTTTTTATAGGTAATTGGCCAATCTAGGAGTTTTTATCTCCTTAATAAATTTATACTTAGCTGTTCGTGGATATTAGTTATTTTATTTTTAGGAAATAAAATAAAAAGATAAAGTTAAATTAAATACTATTTCCTAACAAAGAAAGTAATATAGAATTTTAAGAATTAAAGGATTTTAATTATAACAAAAAAAAAGTAAATATTATGGTATAATTTATTTATTTTTCTACAAATTTCATTTTCTTTTTTAAATTTATACTAATATTCAGGGTTTTTATTCTTATAAATGTTCTTAGACAAGAGTACTTTCTAATAATATTTTGGGGAAAATCTCAGGCTAAATTTTGAAGAATTTATATTAAAGTCTCAATAACATTAGGTTGGCTCGATATTTCCTGTCCATGATATACTTCAAAGATTGCATCATTTTTTTTATCTGAGTGAGGAAGGAATTTTTAAGTTATGTCAGTCCTCCTTCAGATAATGCTGATATCCACGGTGTCATATCTGAATCACAAAAAGGATCATCTTTAGTCTTGAACCCCATTTCAGGATATTTCAAAGAAAACTTATTGGCCAACTATCCAATGATATAACCCAATCCTTGAAGTCCACAGTCATAGGATGAGGAGGAAGAATTTGACGGTGCTTCGAATTCCGAAACCGGATTTATAGCCAACTCGGTAGCTAAAAGGGAAGCATCTTCATATTCTTCCTAATCTATTTCCGTTTCTTTATTTTCCGGTTCTATTTCATTAATTAAACAACCAAGAAAGTTATCCTTTGATGAGGTTTCTACCTCTTCTATTCGAACTGATATGGACCCAATATGAAGTCAGTTGGCTTTGCCAAAAACAACTAGTCTTAGTTTATTGATACAATCAACACTAGTTGGGTGGCCGTTGGATACTCCCAAGGCCCTCAAGCGGCAGAAAAAGTTTTCGAGACAATCTTGATTTAACCTAGAAGTATGTATATTTGATTCTAGATGCTCTCTTCAGGTCTTAGAATAAGTTTACCAAGGAGGCAATGGAAATCAAAATTCCACGTTGGAAAAGAATTATTTTATTTCCTTTAACAATTCCCAGATACATTTAAGATATTCCCAGATACTCTTTCATCTATTTAAGAGCCTCTTCCTGTTCCTTATTATGATTACCAAATCCACACAAGTTTATTTTGGAGTCAAAAGGCTTCCTACTATTGAAGACGTCGAACCATGAATCTACTGTTTTGATCAAATCCACTTGAGGCTTACTTTCAGGAAATAGATATTGCAGCGACGAGGCAGTTGTATGGCTCAATAGTTGTGTTACTAGATATACACGTTGTCTTTGACTATTTTGGTATTCTAAATGAATATCTTTAATCATATAAGCCATTTTTAGTTCGTTTGAATCTTTTGCCATCAATGCTAGGAAATCATTTTTTGTGGTGGTAGATCCGTCCGACAACATAAATCCTTTATCCAAGAGATGGTTTCTCAATAGTTTGATGAGGTGAGGTGTATCATAAAAGACGTAAACCTTTTTGGATGTGTTGAATGGATTCCAAAAGTAAGGAGAATCTTTGGATATTCCCAATGTCCTTTACAATCCCACATTTGAGGGACCCATATCAGATACTATGGCCACTACAGATATTCCACTTTCTTTTATTTTTTTAATGATACCGAATAGATTTTCAATAGTCATTGCTTTGTCAAAATCAAAATAAACAGGCATCTTCCAAGAATCACGAAGAACCCGTAATTATTGCCACCTGAATCTTCCTGTTCGGGCCAAAGACTTGATCAAAAGATTGAGAATAGTCATAACTTCGTTTCAATTCCATTTCATCGAAAGACAACACTCCAAGACGGATTAAATGGACATCCATTTGAGAGAGCTCTAAAAAGGAACACAAACCGAAATAATTAATTATAATTAACCATAACAATAATGTATTCCTATATTTACCATCCATCTGTTTATTTAAAATGTCCAAAAGTTTGTATTGAATTCCAGAACTATATTTAAATTTGGAAATCCATTTCCTTAAGATAGATAAGGCTAACTAGGGCAGGGGAAATTTCTTCTGAATTTATAAGCTTTTCCTCCAGTCATTGATCTCAGAATGAGATACCTCTGAATATCTTCTTCCATCCATTTTTATGTCTGACTTTCTCATTCATTAGAACATTGACTTGACTTGGTGAAAATATTTTACGTAATTTACATTTATAGGCTTTACAGTTATTTCTTTTAGATGCATTTTTGATCGAACTGACTATTTGAAGGGAAATAACTTTTTTTTCTTCAAGTCTATTTATTTTCATGAGAAGTCTTTTCTTTTCCTTCACCTAATGAAGAAGCTGTTCATTATACATATCTGTCTGTACTGATACATTTGTGTTTTGTTGTGGTATTACATGCTCTTCAATAGTCCCAAGGAGACATCCAAAGAAGGCTTTAAATATTCAAATGATACTTCCATAGCATCAGAGCATTGTTCAGGTAGCTTATCAACTTTCAAACTTCCTTGTTTGGGAGGAGTGAGAAGTTCATTGACAATTTTTTTTATTTTTGTGTTCCTGGAGGAGAGGAGAAATATTAGGATGACTATGAATATGTATAATATAGTTCTGCTTAATTTCTTCAGCATAGAGTTATTTATTCTATCAATTATCTTTTTGTCCTTTTAATATTTGATTTCTCTGTCTTCGCAGCTCGAATAGAGCTTTCAGGAACCAAATATAAAGTAGGAAAAACATTTGATTTCGAATTTTTCCAAACCTTGCTACTAGAAGTCCTTCTCTAGTTAGACATGAGCTTGGTCTTAAGATTTCTCTGACAGCAGTCTTCCTCAAAATGAATAGAACAAACTCTGGCAGTTTCGAGATTGAATGGGTCTTGTCTATGACAAGCTTGGATCCATATTGCACGAATGTCCTTGGCTTTGGGAATTCTATAGTAAGAATAACCTTCCCGGAGTTCACATGAGGGGAGTAGTAGATTAACACAGCACAAGGTAAAAGATTTCTCTTCGGAGTGTTCATTCTGAAATTATTAGGAAAATCGTAGAGGATAGACTTTTAATGTGAATTATGATGTTATAAAAATTGACAATATTTTGAAACTATCTGTTATCAATTATTTTAAATCCAATCACGTCAGATGTTATGTGCTCTTTTCAATAACAAATCAAAAACATTTCAAAAGAACATACCTGATTATAAATACCTTGGTCTAAGTAGTTTGCCCTGCTTTGGTGATAAGAGAAGATAATTCCCAGTTTGACAGGGATGTCAAGCTGATATCTACAAAGAATGAAAGAATCAGCACTATTATATTATTAAAAATATAAACATTAAACATAATATTAATTACACAATTATATAAGACTAAGGCCAATTGAGATGAATAAAAAAAAAAGATGCGCCTTCGTGAGCTAGTTAATCCCGTTGATAGTAACAATAGATACGGTAGATAAATAACAGAAGGAAAGATAAATCCTCCAGCCTCACTAAAAAATATTTTTTCCTTTCTACTGATGGAGTTTCTCCTATTTCTTCAAGCCTCAACTAAGACCAAAGCTTTCTGTCACTAACGTACCAAAAGCCAATGAGTCCTTCCAAAATAGACTCATAATTCCAGATGGGTGATACCTTACACCTAGGTCCTTATAAAGTATAACCGTTACACTATGCTTTCTTCATTATTATATAATAATTATTTCACCCCTATTTTTCTTCTATCTTTTTCTCCTTTCTATATAATTAATATGATCGAGTTACAACATTAAAGTTCGAACCGATAATATAAAAACATAAAAACGAAGAGAATATGTTATCTGGCAAAATCTTCTTGGAGCAAAAATATCAGAGGCCAAAATTGTTTGAGGTAAAATTACTGGTCAAGCCATAAAATATGGTTTCCCACCTTTATTGAGTCACTCAACCCATATTTTTGTCTAGCTATAGTATTGTGCCCCCAAGAAAAAAAACTAAAGTGATATTTTATTAATACTTTTGAGAATGTCTCATTAAATAAGTAATGCAACTCTTCTCTGGTATCATTTTTGAAAATTATCTGACATTCTTTGCCCTTCCCCGTTGGATAAGTCAAAATTTACTCCACGTTTTTGGAATTGACACGTAGGCCCATCAATATAACCTACTATATAGTCCGGGCTATAACACTGAGAACAGTTTTTAGGTCTTGAATATTTTGATGTAGTAGAAAAAATAGTGTTCTATATAGAATCAAAATCTTTCGAATAGTTCAATTTAAAAAAAAATTATTCTGTTCCTAAAATGTGGCCTCACTGAAATGCTAACGTAAAATTAAGCCCAAGTTTATTTTCCTCTTTATTATTATTATAATTGAGTCCATATTTACTGCCATAGCTTCTTTTTTAAGGACCTTTTCACAAAACCTCTCCTTTTAAAAAAACTCAAGTATTTTCTAAAGGACTCTAGGGAAAGAGCAGTTAAGGAAAAAATAAACTATTCTATCAAAAAACAAGGAAGACTATGTTCCTAGCACCGACCTATAATGTCGTGTTATCGTTGTGACGTAGTCGCCCATATTCTTCTTCTTTATTGGGAGGGAGACGGCTTTTTCCAACTGGCTGCTTCAGTGGAGGAATATGTAGCAGTTTCTAATTTTAAGCCAATCAAAATTGAGAACTACAAAATCCTACTTTCCTTGACTAGAGTCCTTTAGTATTATCTAAAGCATTAAACCATGTAGTAAAACGCAACCGTTAGCCTGAGGAGAAAGAATGGTACAGTGTTACCATTTCTTTCGCAAGATGTCGCTTTTCATTTTCCTGCCACCGAGCCTCAGAAATATAAATTAACCTTCAGTTCAGTTCTAAATGCAGTAAAGTTTGAATTACTTGAATTTAAATATAGTAATATGGATGATCATTATCCACAAAACCTCTGAAATTCACCTTTTCATTTAGTTACTCAAAGGTTATTGTTTATTATTACTGTTGTAATGCTTTGGACCTTAGGTAATGTCATTAATTACATGTTTGAGAATCGCAAAAAACTAAATAAGTACATTTATGAACAGCAGCAAGTCGTCAAGAGCTCTTATTTCTTCACCAAATCACGAAACGGATAAATATTTACTTCATTGTCGTTTCAAGATTCAAGATGTCAAATTTTTCTCCAGGGAGTAAGTGTATTTCCATATAGTGGTGGAGGATGCTAGATATTCTCCTCCTTGACCAAGGACTTTCGTGAGAGGAAGATGAAAAACACCAAACTGAATCCTCATCTATCGAAATAATCTTTCTGACTTCAAGATTACTAGGACGCTAGTTTTCTAAATTTAATAATACGAGGGATTTACCTAAGAATAAACTAGTCACTACAATATATATTTACAATATCTTTATAATCAAGCACGCTGAGGTTTTCGAAGAAGAGTTATCACTATCACATAAGTGTACGGAATTATGGGGATATATCATATAATATAGGAGTTTAATTTTTTTACCAAAGAAAATAACCTGACATCATACTATAAGAATATCGTTGATGATTTGGAATGCCAGTGGCCAGCTTTAACTTTTATGTTATAGAAAAATCTGATCTTCGTGTGCTTATAATATCAGTATAACTTTTATTTTATCTTAATTTATCTTGTTTTCATATTTTAACTTCAAAAAGTAAAAAGACTTCAGCACATGAACCAAAGTAATTAATTACCTTAAAATTTGATATTCAAATTTTGAATTTATATTAACTGATATCATCCAACTGAATCCAATTATTGAACATCCAATAAAATTATTATATAAATGGTTTATAATAAGCTAAATAAGATTTAAAAGGATTATATAATGTTGTTTTAATTTATTGACTCCAGAAATGTGCTTAGCAGCTTTCGATTTTTTTCTTTATACTTTGATAATACACTTTTTAAAAGCTATAATATATTTTAAACTTTTTGTTGGTTGTGTTTGATAGTTATTGTATAGTAATAAATATTTTTTATTTTTGAATTGTGTCTATTATTATTTGTAACAAGACATAATTACTGCATAGTTTATATTTATGAACAAAAATTGAGCTTCATTTTCAAGCCAAATAACTGAAATTCCTTTTTGAATGTAATTCAAATACAGTTCTTTGAAAGACGTTGTGCTTCAGGTATTTGATCAATGGTATATTGAAAGTATCCCTTAAAGACTACATATTAAGCATATTATACCAGTAGCGCGTAATACATTTTATCGTATCATGTTTTTTATGCATATATTCATAATAGATTATTGTGAATACACGATCCCGAAGAATGTTAAGTTACAAGATAAATGAATGGAAAAAACCATTTACTAGGGACTCTCAGGTTCACTTTTTAAAAGATTTCACATGTTGGTTTGATGAATGGGAAAGACTCGGAGACTAAGCAACAAGTCTCACCAAGTATACGTCTTTAGCAGCTAAACAAATATTAATAGGACCATATATAATGTATCGAGAATTACTGGATGAGGTCGACATCAACCATGTTTGATGGACTTATCCGTCTGTCAGATCTTTTATTTCTAACTTGCTGTGTATTTTGAACTTTTTCAAATTTATAAGATAACCGGCTAATATTCAATCAAATAATTTCATCTAAAATATCTCAACAAATATTTGTAAAATTATTTTTAAATATTTTTGAACATGATCCTTATGTTTCAGGCATTGCCAAAGCAGATAGTATATTATAGTATGTAAAATTTTCAAGTGTATGGCAAACAATTACATCTCTGATGTGAATAACAATAAAATTCACGAAAACAAAAAAGTAATTGGATATCAGTATAATAAATCAAGAGTAAAGAAACTTAACAGTGTGTAAGCAGGAAGCCTTATATAATCATAATTCTATGCTCCAAATAATTTTTATTGTTTGTTAATGTTTAATATTTCGTATAGAGTCCAGGATAAGTTACCATATCCTCAAGTCCAAGAAGAATCCACATGGCACCAGGTTAATGAGTTCTCGTAGCACACAATTGAGGAAGATTTATCATAATCTAACGACTTCATTGTATCAGATCGGTTCATGTACTAGACTTGATGTATATCAGAGGCTCTATCGATATGCATGATTCCAGTTCCAAAGATTTCTGATGCACAATTAGAATATACAAGGATTTTCCACTCTGTTCACAAAAACATAAAACTACATATTACTCTTCACTTTTTATTTGTTTGTCTCCTTTTTCGTAGATCGAAAGCTGAAACTTCCCTTCCTTATCTAAGAATTCATTGATATAGATAATTACATCTATTTATACCAATGATAGACGATATTTCTTCTTTTACAGCAGTGGTTGAAATTTTTTTGTAGTGTTACACCAAAATAACTTGTAGTAAAATTAATTTACCCAAACTAGTAGGATGAAGCTTATTCTTTTAACACTAAGATGTAAAAGTCCTTCTTTATGGCATGGAATTAACACAAACAAATATCCATTTTCAAAAAAAAAATTTAATTACCCCAGTTGGGTTAATTTATCCGTTTTCCCAGACCACTGTTTTAAAGGGAGATGTTAACACACACGACTTATTAAATAATGAACAAAAAAGAACACATACATCCACCTTTTTTCTTTTCTACTCACTATACTTAGTTTTTCCATTAGACAAATCCCTTCTTTAATAATCATTATTATCATATTGATATAATTGTTGATCCTACTAATACCTTGAACTCTACAAAAGTTAAATTCCTAGATTATACAATTATATAAAAGTACCTAATTAAGTAATACGTTTCCATAACAACAGATTAGTGTATTAAATATTTTTGTTCGTAATAATACTTAATAAAAAAACAATCAATAAGTAATCAAACTATCTACGCATATATAGTAGATAAATTAAAAAGGCCTTTTTCCTTTAATTTGAGGTTGTAACTTAAGAATTATAAAGATAAAATAAAGATGAGGATACTAAACTTGAAGGAAAGATAAATCTTCCGGCGAAAATTTGTGATTCACTAAAAAAGTATTCCTTCCTTTCTATTGATGGAGTTTTTTCAATTTCTTCAAGCCTTAACTAAAACTAAAGCTATCATTCAATTATATGCAAAGTAAATGAGTCCTTCCAAAATTGACTCATAAACTCAGATGGGTTATACCATACACATACGTCGTTATAAAGTATAAACCGTACACTATTCCTTCTTCATAATTATATATTAATTCTTTCATCTCTATTTTCCTTTTTCCCCGAGCTATATAATTTATATGATCGAGTTATAACAGAAAAGTTCAAACTAATAATATAAAGGCGGAGAATATGTCATGCGGCAAATTTTTCTTGGAGCAGAATTATCAGCGGCAAAAATATTAGAAGCGAAATTACCTGTCACATCATAACATATGTCCCACCGGTTTGTTAAAATAAAATAAACAGAAATTTAACGTGGTTAACAATACAATTTGAAGAATATTTGGGAGGAGATCAACCTACCTATCTTGACCTTTAACAATTGTGAGAGGATGGAAATAAATGTAAATCCCACTTTGTATATAGCAAAGGCATTTAAGCTCGAGTTACTCCAATTCTTCTGCAGTATAACAAAGTCTAACACTTATAAATTTCGAGCAAACCCTCATTGTTACTCTTCGTCTTTCCTAAGTACACGGACAAGTGATTACTTTATACATATATAGATCTTCTAAATAAAGAAAATTAAATAATAAGGACAATAGCATTGGAAAATAAAAAATCATGTTAAGATTACCCACTAGAAAAACTTCCTAGGACGAGTTTTATGGATATTCATAAAAAATTGGAATTGAACAAGAAGAATATACTTCCGTTGTGGGATTCAGCTAGCTTTTGATTATTGAATTTTAAAATTATAGGGATTATACTGATTTATTACCATAGTTAAAATATACAGTAAATCTTTTATTAGAATAGGATGATTTTACAACATCAAAACAATAAACCAAAAATATTTAGCATTATTTTATACGTTAATTAAATTATGGTTTCCTACCTTTTTTGAATCACTGAATCCATATTTTGTCTAATTATATTGTACCCATAAAAATTTTGGTTAGAATTTTTATCAGATTATGGACATGGGTAGTGATTTAAATAATTATTCGGCCAAACAACTTCATATTTGGAAATCTATATCATGTATTCATGAGAAACGTTCATTTTTCCAAGAAAAATCTCTTTATTCGTCTGCTTCCGAAAGAGTTCCAATATGAGTTTGGATTGTCTTTACTTAGATGGTATTGTAAAATAAGTTCAAACCTCGGAATAGGTTTCCTTAGTAATCAAGGAATGCCTCATGGAGAAAATGAAGAGCTCACATCGTTTTGAATGAGGATTGGATTGAACAAAAATTTCAGATAGTTTTTATTGAGGAATAATTTCGATTTAGCTCCTAAATATAGACAACCACAATATCTAAAAAGAATTAATTTTCAAAAATTGTATAAAAAAATATAAATACTAATTTAGTTGGTGCTTTCTGATCCATTCTTAGTTTACTTTCCGGTACAATATTGAATATAATAAACGCTTTAATTTGAAAATATAAAAATCAATTTGTTTATTTTTCTTACTACTTTAATGTTATTACATGTTTTGTTTCTGGTTCAAATTTATTACATAGTGAGACTTTGGTAGTATGTATTATAATTTTGGGCAGAATCCCATAATTATTCCAACAGAAAACAACCATTTAATGCTTTTTATAGCAATAAACATTACATATTTTGATTAAAAAGTACAAAGGAAAAATAAATTTAAGGTAGAATAAACATAAACAACGTATAACCCTAATTTATTTATATATTAAGGTGAAATGTCCTAAGGCGAAGTGGTTTAAGACAAAATGATCTGAGGCAAAATAGTTTAAGGGGAAAGTGCAGGTCACGATTACTGATAGTTACCTTATACAACTGCATCTAATCATTTGTGAATATTTTTCAAGTTTCTTTGGATAGGGAATACCACCATTATCTTAATATTAGGTAAAGTTTTATAACAAAAAAACAGTCATTTTATCCAAGAAATCACTTATATATTAAAAAATAAGTAGTCATTATTTTTTCTTGACATGAAAAGCTAATGTGAAAAAAATAAACTTACAATTAGATCTTAATTTGTTATTTATGTTGAGGAAGAGTTTATCTTGCCAACAGAACTGAACATGATGCATTGAATAAGCCTCTGTTGCCTTGTAACTTTTACTTGTCTCTCCACAAAGATATTTATATTTATTTATAGTAAAAATTTGAATAATACTCGGGAAATCAAATTTTCTAAAGATTTTCTACATAAATATTACCTTGCAGTATTTTGTAATACATACCAATAATAGTTATGGAACTAATAATAGGAAGTATTTTGAAATTTCTACTCGCCTGACAACAATCACAATAGCAAAATAGCATTTGCATGCCCAAAATAAAACCTTATTAATCAAAAAGATAAAAAAATAAAATAACAGTGAACTCATAAATATTGAATGTAAATTTCGAAGAATATCATTATCTTTACCAGTCTAAAATAATGTTCCGCTTATTTTCCAATACCAAGTGACTCAGTAGTAATAAAGCAATCAAGCAAGAGCTTGAAGTGTCCAGGTCACATAATTATCCGTATAGACCCTATTATATATTAGGACGTCCAACTTATAAACGGAATTGATATAAATGTGATAGGGATGAGTGGTTTCTGTGTTATATACACCCAGGAAACTGAAGGACTCTTATTAATGGAATTGTTTTCTTAGAGTAGGAGACGAAGCAGAGTTGACTTTCAATAATTTCAAAGAAGGAGATGTGGGTGGAGGATGAAAACTCTCTCTGCTACTCACTGGGTATTTCAGTCGATTATTATGTCGCCTTAGTTCTTCTTTGTAGAAGTATACGATGATTCCGTGAAAGATCTGTAGGAATTTATGTAAAGTGACAATTATTAACGCAATCAGCAATCACTAGTCACAAGTCACCTTGATATGAAGAGGTACCTGCACAATGAACGATCTTTCCATTAAAGGAGATTAGATCCACCGAGTTAAACACTTTGTTCATTGGGTCTTGCCTTAAGAGTCGAGATCCTTTGACAAGACAGAAGGCTTAAGTTTTCAGTCACAAAGGCAGCAAATGCTCATATAATACGATGCCCTAGGCATCTTAAAATAATCATTCCCGATTTGTTGGATGTTGAGGAAAAAAATGTGGTGATCATTACTTTTAGAACTCCCGTAAAATTGAAGGCGACAATATTAAGTTATTTCAAAGAAATAAAGGATGGCAAAAAATTAATTGCTCAATTCTAATTTTATGCCAGAAGCTTTATGTGTTTAATGCCTTCCGAACATTGTGCTAAGCTTTTTTATTTTACTCTCCATGCCTTCATGGATTTTCCCACAACGGCTATTATAAAACGTTTAGTAATATTAAATATAAAAGCATAAGAACACTAATTAAAGGTTTTATTTTACTCAACAATTGTAATTGCTACAGCATTCTACATTAAAGTACCGTCTTAATTGAATAATTTGTGTACTTTTTCTGGAAAAGAAACTAAGTACCTTCCGTCAACTTCAAGACAACATTTAGAGACTTTGAATATAATTTAAATTTAAAGTCAGTTTTCAATATTTTTGGCAATTGTTTCAGTTTTATTGTCTATGTCGTTTTTTATCTGATATATTATTGGTTTTATAAGTTTTACATGCGTATCTGTGTATACATTTTTATGCCATTGTGATGTAATCTTTCCCTGAAACATTAATTTAAACAAAAATGTTTGTTTATGTATATTTCTGTATCAATTACAAAATTAATTTGGACAGTTTTCTCCTCAAATAAATATAGCTCTTTAAAGATTTATGATTTTCATATTGACTATATGAATATAATGTAAATTTTTCAAGGCCGTAGTTTTTTATTAATTATTTATTAAATTTTTGTTAAAGTTACAAGCATTTTTTATAAATACTCATACTACAATTACTTAAAATTACCGTTAAATATTTTTGATAATTAACATATCTGAATACTTTAATAAGGTATTTCAAGTATTGTATGTCACCTATGTGAAACAATTATGTCACTCAAATACCATCTCCAAAGATGTGTGATACCTTCCTTCAAGAAAGGTATTTAGAGGTGACCAGCTGTTTTAGAAGGAAGTTTGGCATTGTTAGTCAGAAGTTTGTACATAAAACTAATAATAGAACAATAAAGTTGCTTTAAAGGGTTAGGGTCAAGATGTCCTTGGTTTTGAGAAGAAATTTGACTCTTCTATTTAAATGTCAGTCGTTGTTTTTCACATCACCTGAATTAATTTAATTATTTGCCAATACAACATCACAAAAGTCACAAAAACTGTAAGCGGAATGTGACACATTTATGTATTTACCCTTGTGAGGCTTCTCTTTGTTATTGATCTAGTATTCATTGGAAATTAATGTATAAGTGATTTATTTATGAATATAATATTCAAATCGATTGGCAAAACACTAATATTATTATTCCAACCCCTTTTGCAACAAGTGAAAAAAATCAACATCTTTTTTGCTCACTTTGTCGCTTTATATATTTTTCAAAATTTTTGTTCATTAATGATTAAAATAGAATTATCTGCTTAGTTGTTAGCCTTAGTTTCAAATCAAGTTAATATGTTTATATGTACTATCTGAATTATTATCAAACACGTGAAAAAGTCTATATATAACCAAATGATATCGTTTTGTCTGTTTTAGCCCCCGAGAACCATGCAACAATAGTTAATAAGTACCAAATCAAGAAACCGTCATATGACATTGTAATTGTCTCATGTGGAGATTCACGTTTTATGGAAACTGTAAATCTAATTAAATCAATTATTATGTTCTCAGAACAAATATCCATTGATATTTATTTATTTGCTGATATTATTGGAGAAAAAATAAACAAACGATTTCTTTATTTAAAAAATATATGGATTAAAAAATATCAAGGACTGGACATACAACTAAGAATATTAAATCCATTTAATCAAAATCAAGTAAGTATAATGGGATAGTTATAATGCAAAAGTGAGAATATATGTTGCATAAATCATCAATGACTGTCACTTCTTACACAGTGCAAGTGTGCATTTATGTACAGGCATACTGTAAGACATGATGAACAAATAATGATAATATTTTTCTTCTTCACCCCATCTTCCCGCCGATTTATCGAACTATTCAAACCCTAAAATATCCAATGAAATTAAATATATAGGTAGGTTTTCACAGAACATTATGTAATCGTTGTAATTTTAAGAACATAATTTTGTAAAAATACTGCACAATATGTTCTTCAAACTTTAATAATCCGGCCGTACAAGGGTAATCTTTTTTTTAGAATTTACAAAAATTAAAAATGACTTAATATTAGTTTATGAATATGAAGTATGTTTTCTTTATCTCCAATTACTACCCCTCCCCAACCTTCAAAACAATACAGTAATTAGAAAAGTAAATAAAAACTGTATCTTGGCATTTGTAAAACAATAATAATAATAATTGTTAACGGCCTGCTCATTCTAGAGAAGTGTTATTATTCACTTTTTCTTATTCGCTTTTTCTGTCATATCATTAATTAACTTACGAACAATAAGAAAACGAAAATATCTTTATAGACAAAGCAGGGAGTGCTCTAAAGTACTCTTTCCTATACCTTTGAGTTGTAAGTCGTATGCGCTGCTGGTATGTTAGACAAGAAAGAATGAAGCGAAATGACGGTAAAAATACAAATTATATATTACATAGTTATCACATTTTTTCGCTTCATTATATTTATACCTATCGGAAGTGTCAATTATTCAGTAGTGTAACTAGGGGGAGTTCATGGAGATGAAGTTGGTGAAGTTCATGTAAATCATCATAATGTTGTTGGTGCAGTGCAACTTGAAAAGAAGATAAAATATGATCATGATATTGATGAAGCTGATCCACTACAAATTACTGAGGAACAAAACTCTAATATTAATTTTGAAAGATATTGGGATGTTGCCTGCAATGTCTAATTACAGTATTTGGAAAATGCTTATACAAAAAGGATGAAAACTGTGCCAAATATTTACTGGGAATTCAAAGAAGTTGTACGTCCAGGGTAAATATTAAAACTGAAAGGAGGAACCAAAAGCCTTTCAAGAAAATTGTTTTTTTGAATTTTTCAAAATGGGGAAAAAAACTTGAGAACCTAAATAATATACTCTCCATCGAAAGAAGCCAAGTTTTTTTTTGGTGTAAGCTATTTTCAAATGAAAACTCCAAGTTTTGCACTGTTGATGGTTTCAAATCTTGGTGGAAATTGAACTCTAAGAACATAAATCTAGTCTTGCAGATGAAAATGCGTTCGCTCAGTGGAAAGAGCTAGACATTTGCCTTTTCAAAGGTAAGTCGATGGATAAAAAACACCAAATCCTTGTTCAAAATGCAACAGAGAAATGGAAGCAAATTTTTACTAGATTATTGGACATAATTATGTTTCTTGCTCAGCAAAATCTAGTTTTACAAGGCAAAACAAAATGTATACGAGCAAGGGAGGAAAATGAAAATAAGAGAAATTTTCTAGAGTTTGTTCAACTCATGTGAAAGTACTACCCAGTGCTGCGTAAACATTAGGTTAAAGTAAGAATTTCTATATATGCAACTTCCATCTCTCACCACTAATTCAAAATGAATTTATGAACCTCCTCGGGTATCAAGTGAGAAACAAATTTATCAATGAAGTGAAAAAGAGTAAATACTACTACATTTTTTCGATAGTACGCCAGACATTTCTCATATATAGATTGAGTCAGGTGTTATGTTATGTTAAGATAACTGACAATGAAGTAAAAGTAAGAGAATCCTTTCTTTGTTTTATTGAGATGAAAGGAAAAAATGCTGAGCAAATAATATGTATGATTCTTAAACAATTAGAAATGGACGGCATTAACATACAGGACTGTCGTGGAATTTGATAACGCAGCAGTAATGGAAGGTCATCGATCTAGTGTTCAAACATGCATCACAGAAGTTAATCCAAATATTGTATTTGTACCAGGTAACAATCATTCTCTGAATTTAGCGGCTGTGCATGCAGCCTTAGTGGTTGCAAATTCATTTACTTTTTTTTTTGCACATTGGACCTTTTATTTTCATTCTTCTCAGCCTCAACTCATCGGTGGTATATCTTGATTGATATAACTGGCAAGTGAAAGTTATTCACACAAAATTCACGCAAGTCATCAATGCGCTTAAACGTTTGATGGAAGACGTAGAAAACGGAACTACAAGCTTTGATACAGGTTTAGTTCTTCAATAATTTTTTCCTTGACATTGCTTCGTCTTGGAGAGATATACTTCGTGAAATTAATGACACTCAAACGTTCCTTCAAACGAAAGGACTGGACCTACAACAATGTGCCTTTAAATTATCAGCCTTGAATGCTTCTCTACTTCAAAATCGAGACAAATTATTGGAAGATGCGTTGGTGTATTCAACAAAAATTTGATCTGATATGAAAATCAGCACAGAGTGTCGAATTCGCAAAAAGAAACGAATGGGGTGCGAAGAAAGTGTCAATGCCACTCAAAATCATGCTGTTCAACTAAGAAGAGAAATGTTGTCTGTGATAGATCGACTAGTTGGAGAAATATCCTCTATATTCGAAAGACTCCAGAATATTACAAAGAAATACATCTTTATCACACTGTCCAAATGGTTAGATAAACAGTATAATTGTAATTTAGATATTGCCGAATATAGTAATACTTTTAAGAATATTTTTAACTCGTTCAATTTGTGTTAATAGCTGCGAGCGGTCGTTTTCTAAACTAAAACTCATTAAGAATTACATCAGGTCAACAATGAGTCAAACAAGGTTGACTGATTTGGCAATACTTTCTATAGACCTTGAGGAAAAAATTGATTTTGATGACGTCATTCACGATTTTGCAAATCGCAAGGCACATACAATCAATTTATAAACTCCAAACTCCTCTATTGATGAATATTTATCCTGTATCCAGGATTGTAGGGTCAAGATTGATTTACTCAGATACTTTTTGAGCTGTTATAACACTTCTTCTTTCTCTCTTTCTGTCCTATCCTATCCTTTTCTTTCTCTTTTTTCCTTCCCATAATGACCATTTAATAATTGAATGAATGGATAAAATCAATTAAAAAAGAGCTCTTAAAATAATGCAATGATATTACAATAACATAGAATGGATTGGAATAGACTATTCTTTCAAATTGAAGAACAAATTTTCATCTATCATATGAGTAAAGAAGGGATTTATTTAAAGATAAAAGTAATTTTTACTTATTAGGAAAGGAAAAACGGTTCATACGTTTGCTCTTTCTTCTTTTTCGTTGATTATTTAGTGGCCGTTAGAGTGTTAACATTTCCTTCTAAAAGATGAATTATCTACTATCTTTAGTGTAAATTGATTTAAAAAATGCATAATAAAATAAATATATATGAATTTCAAAATAATGATAATATTTTCCCTGCACTAATACTATTTAAATATAGTAGTAATTCATTTTTTTCCCCTAAAATCATATTAGAGGGAGCGGATATTAATAAGGTTCTTATTTCAGAAATACTGTGTGTCTCACTCCCAATCTCGTGTCTGACAAAAGCTCAATTTCTACTTATGAAATATTTACAATTTCTGAATTTATTATTCTTTGACCTATCAGCTTATGAATTTTAAACAGAGGTAACTCAAGTTTAAACATTATAAATACATTTTAACTAGTTTTTGAATTTTTTCAACATTACAGTTTGAAAAATATTAATATTCTTTGTCTATATCTTCAACACCAAGAACTTTAAAAAAGCTTTAAGTAGACCAAAGTAAAATAAAACTTAATTGCCACTTTCTAAAGGCCTTGAGGATGAAAGACAAAAATTTAGGCTATATTTAGAATTAGGGGATCAAACTGAACTACATCGTACTTATGACATTTTGACTATTGAACAACATTAGTAATTACTGCTAATGTAAATGCTCACAGATTTTTTAAAGCTAATATTTTCTATTTTTTTCTTCAAATTAATAAAATTTTCTTTTTTTGAATAAAAACTTTCATTTATTTTTACAGGAAATTGAATTTTCAAAAACTGAGTTTGCACCATGTGCAAATCTGCGTTTGTATATACCCGAACTTTTACCAAAAAATAAATCAAGAGTTGTTTATATCGATACAGACGTTTTATTCCTTGGAAATACAGGAAGCATTTTTTCTAAGGTATTTCATAAAATGGAGCAAAATAAAAAAATGATTGCATTGACAACGGAAAACAAAAATGATGACATTTCATATTACTTCAAATATTCAGCATTGCCTTCATTATACGTAAGTTTTAAGATTTACTTAAAAATATATTATACAAACCCAAAATAAAATATCAATATTCTATTAATTAAGAGAAGTATATAATAATTAAGGATGGGAATATTGCAGTGACCGTAAAAACCACGCTTGAGACAATGCCTGACATTATATTTCAATTTTGAGTACAGACTGGTGGAGAGACGGTCTCGAAATAGAATTGAGACAGCTTCGGACTGCAGTCAAAAAATTATATTCATTTATTATATTTCCTTCATTTATTTGTTATATATTTCATAGTTTTACTTTTAATACTTCACAAATAATAAGGAGCAATGAAGAAAAAAGATTACAGTCAAAAGCTGACTCAATTATGCTTCTAGCCCTATCTAGTAGCCCTTGCATTTAGAGACAACATATTTGCGGAAAAAGATCACTATAAACTATAGTGCTCCTTACAGGGCCGTACGTCAGTATTGCGCTTTGTCCGCTTCAGCGGACCAAAAAAAAACAACCTTACTCAACCGTCCACCAATCATATAGGTATGTAAATATAGATGAATTAAGTCATAATTAATTATTAAAATCTATTATATATATGTAACTTATGACCAACTCATAATAGTACTGAGTCATTATAATAAAATTACATATTTGTAGCATGTCCACCCAAAAGGAAGCTAGATAATTTTTCTCAAAATTGAACATGGAATACATTTTCCAACAAATTATAGTTCATTTAAATGAAAAAATGATTCTGATTAATCCTTTGGAGGCACCACAAATTGTACTTAAAGTAGCCAAAATTCACCGGCACATTTATAGAATTAGTAAATTAATAAATTATATCTCTAAGACAATATTGGGCCAAATTAAGTCAAATAGATAAAACGGAGGTTTTAAACTACAGTTAACACTCTCGGGTATCTCAATTCATCGCAGAAATTTGAATTCAAATCCTGTAATTTACCGTAATATCTCTTTCAAATATTGCCTGTCATTTTATAAATATAAATGATTGAACCTTTGAATATAAAACGCGTTTTCCGTTTCCCGTGATACATTTCTGATAATTAATAAATTACTTCAATTATTTCAAGAGTACTTTACAGCCAAAATAAAAAACAAAGACGCACACAACATTTTTCGTATGGATTTAAAGTACTTCACATTGAGTGGATATTTGAGTTAGATATTACGTTTAACGTTACTGGTGGCAAATGTGAAGTACTTTACAGCCAAAAAAAAAAAAGAAGACGCACACAACATTTTTCGTATGGAGTACTCTTGAAATATTTAAGAGCGTGAGAAATTGTTTCATTGAATACAAGATAAATTAAATTATTACTGCTTAAAAAGGACATAAATAATAGTTATGTACTTTTTAGAGTGGATTGTTGCAGTAATTTATTAATTATCAGAAATGTATAACGGGAAGCGGAAAACACATTTCAACAGAGAGTTGGTGATTTGTTCTATCTGTCAGAAGGAAATACAGAAGGACAACTTTAATGATGACAAAGTTAAACTCCATAAGAATAACCGCAGCTGCAAGTATCAAGTGAAAATTGATCATAAGAAGCAGAAAACATTGAACTTAGCTGTTAAGAAAACTTCCTCTGCTACATCCTCGTCCTCAGTCACTGTCTCCTCCTGTCCCGATGACCCTGCTCCAGTTGAGGCCTTACTGCCTGAACCAAGATCTGAAAAGTCCGTTTCTGCTGAAGAGAAAGTTACTGCAGACACAGAAAATAATAGCCACTCATCAAATTACCCCAGCGGACGGATTTCTCATGGAATAAGACTTCCTAATCTCGATATCGGACCAATCTTCTCTCCCGAGCAGCTCTCTGTAGTCAACGACAACAATATTCCCTCCCTCTGCAGAGGACTCTGAGACTAGCGACAATGTCCAGGGAGGTGAGAAGAGCAAGACTGAGGAGATGGAGTTTGTGGACGGAGGCCCAGAGTACCCTGTCGTCTTCACGAGTTAGCTGGGTGACCCGATACTTACCGGGCGGGAGCCAAAGTGGAAGGACATCCAGACCAAAACCAGAGTGGAGACTGAGCGGGAAACTGTCCCTAAAGTCGAGAGAGATCATCCTCTACAGCCCAAGTTACAAATACAGTCCTCAGATAGATGACAAATACTCCAGAGACTTTCAATATGATTGGTTCTGTAAGTTCCCGTGGCTAGAATATGACGAGGTTGAAAAGTCAGCCAAGTGTTTCGCCTGTTCCAAATTTTCCATTTCCAACCTTGGGAAATTTGAGTTCAAAACATGGACAAACAGTTCCTCGTTGAAAGTTCATTCTAACAACAAAAAACAGAAACTGTCGATGGAAAAGTGAATCAATTTCCTCACATCAAAGAGAAAGAATACTTCGGTTCTCTGCCATGTTCAGTCTCAACATGCTGAGGAAGTCATGAAGTGGCGAGCTTATTTGAGGTATCTTTTCCAAACGGTTGGGTTCCTCGCAAATTGGCGATTAGGGACTTTTCTGAAACAAAAGAAAAGTTGACGGAATCTAATGAAAACAATCGAGGAAACTTCTTGGAGCTCTTGTCCCTGTGTTCAAACGACAATCATATTCTCAAAGATAAACTGGAGGCCGAAGTCATAAAATTTGGTTCAACTGGGGCAGGTTTTGCCAAATGGACTTCACCTGACATCCAAAATGAGCTGATAGAGATTATAGCATCCAAAGTGACCGAAAATATAATTGAAGATGTCAAGACTTGTGCCTGTGATGATGACAACTGGTTCTCTGTGATTGTTGATGAGACATCAGGTATGTCAAACACGGAGCAGTTCAGTCTGTCACTGGGATATCTGACGAGTGAAGGCATCAAGAAAGAGAGCTTCCTCAAGTTTGTAAAAGTTACCCAGACTGACGGCAAATATTTGTTTGAAAAGCTTCACGAGGCTGTCTAGGATCTCGGCCTTAACCCCGCCCGCACTGTCTCCCTGGCCGCGGACAGTGCCTCCAACATATCCGGCATCAAGAAGGGTCTTGCCGCCAGGTGGAAGGAACCAGCGCCACTATGTGTCTACATCCACTGCTATGCCCATGTCCTCAATCTTGTAGTCAAGGATCTTCTCTCAGATATAACCCTGTTGAGAAATACAAATTTTATACAACTTCATTGAAGGGTCACCAAAGAGGTCAGCAATCTACAAGTCGGTGAAGATAACAAGTAAAGATGAGGAGCATGACAAGGTGATGACCCTGAAGAACCAGTCTGCAACCCACTGGAGTCTCCGCTACGATGCTGTACACGCTGTATCTCTAGGGATGGTCAGAATCATGAAGACCCTCATAATAATGAGAAAAGATAATACATTGTCGAGTTCAACAGCAACTTTTCTGCTCAACAGCGTCTTTAGTCACGAATTTGTTTTCGCCCTTGAACTGTTGAAGACACTCCTCAAACACACATCTAGTTTGTCAGATGAACTTCAAGGCAGAAAGGTTGACCTAACAAAGGCCCGGAAACACGTCAACCTAGTGATTAGGACTCTTGAAGATCTTAAGAATGAGAAAATCTTTGAATCAATCTGGAAACTTGCTGAGTTGAAGTCTTCTGAGATGAAATGAGTATTTGACCAGGAGGACTCAATTGATTTGGAATTCAAGGAGGCGAATATTCCAAGGAGAATAAAGTGGAAAGGAACAACTGAATCCTACTTCCGTGAAACACATTTCGATGTTGCAATCAATAAGATTGTATTAGAGCTTGAGAGCAGATTTGCCACCGACGATACAAACATCACAATGGATTTCATTGCAATCGTCAATGACAGTGAAGTGGAGACCTGTGTCATTGAGCGTGTCACCAAGCACTACATACTTGAACTCGAGCAGCTCCAGTCAGACCATGTAATCTTCCAGAAATTTAAGGTTAATATTATAATATTTCATTTTGCATTATATGCTTAAAATTTATGTTTCTTTAAGCATATATTGATACAGAAGACATGGTTTCGTCACAAATTGCTGCAGAGTTAATAAGCTCGGGAGTGTTCCGCCTGATGCCGGAGCTATACAAGTTGATCGTTATCCTAGCCTCAATGCCCATCAGCAGCTGTGAGGCGGTACGGTCATTCTCCTGTCTCAGAAGGCTCAAGAACCACATTAGGACCACCATGGACCAGGAGAGGCTCTCCTCCCTCACCCTCTTGAACATGGACAGGGTGATGGTGGACAAGGTGCTCCATGAAGACATGGACAGTTTGATTGACACCTTTGCGTCATAGAAAGAGAGGACAAACTTCTTCTTCTAATCATGATAAAGAACACATGCATTTTTTTCTTCATTTTTTTCAAACACATCACCACATATACATGCGAATTAAGAACATCAAGACTTGTGAACATAATTTATTTTCTGTAGATGTAACTGTTTCATGGTATATTATAATCTCGTTCATTATGTTCATCCGTTATTATTTTAAAAATATTTAAGGAGGTTTAAATTGTTTGACTTAATTTTATAGTTCAAAAATTTTCTCTCATTCTTGCACCGTGCATTTTATACTCCATTATACTCCTTCCTTTATGAATAGGTCGGCATTGACTTTCCGTCTAGAGTTTTTCCTTTTCATTTTATTTTTTCCAATGTTTGCCTAAAGAAAATAATGGTCAGACAGTCCTTTGGACGATATTCTTGCAAGATTTAATCTATGCTGTAGCATTTGCCCTGTTTAAATATCCTACGTTCACCACTGAAAATCAACCGTTCACCCTTGTAAAGCGGACCGAAAAATCTTCCTGACATACGGCACTGGCTCCTTACTCGCTGATACGTTTGAATGTTCAAAGTAGGGGAAAATAGTCAATAAAGCATACACATCTTGCTCTTAATGACATATACTTTAAAAAATAGAGATATGCTCTCCACAATTTAGATAATATTTACATCCCTAATAATATTACCAATATATATAAGGTAGATAAATTTGGTACATTTTTTTAATTTTTAGAATATTTCTGTCACATTAAATAAAAATAGTTGGGTGTATATAATGGCCTTGAAAAAAAAAGATAAAAGTTTCAAAGTATTATCATGAAGTAGTTTTAAAATGCCCTCAATTAGTGTCAGAAGAGTCGACAGAAAGAGTTAAAAGTGCATCGGGAATCAGATGTGCAAGTAAGGTAACATTACCTAGTGCTAGTTTTGCAAGATTAGTTTAGTCTTGTAATTTCATATTAAGCTCACTCCTGTATTGATGCGAGAAGCTTTGATCCAGTGAACTCTTTTTAGTAGTAGAAAAAAAGGCAATAAAAGTTTAGCCATACCAGGAATAAAATGTTAAAGGCCCTATGATTTCTTCAGTTTTAGCTAGATTGGACAGGAACAGATTAGATCTAATTATTTCTGGCTGGTCAGCAATAAATGGGATCACTTATGATTTTTCATTATGTCGAGAACGTATATTTGTGACACCATATTTACATTTTGCTGGATTATGGCTAATTTGTGGTCCTTAAATCTTGAAAAATATTGTAAAATGTTTTACATGCTGCTCCTTAGACGAACTTGTGATTAAAATGTCGTATAGATAAACGAAGACAAAATCTAGCCATTTAAAACACGCTCCTCGTGTCTTTTGGCCTTAAGATCGAAAGGCATATGTACAAATTCACAAAGCCCAAAAGAGGTAATAATGTCCATTTTTAGTATATCCTCTAGGTGTACTTGAATCTGATGATAATCTTTGACTAGATCGACTTTAAACAATATTCAACAGCAGACTAAGTGGGTGGTAAAATCTTGGATGTTCGGAAGGGGATATTGAACTCTGAAATTATTAACAAATCAATAATCGGCACAGTGTCTCCATTTGCCATTAGTTTGTGGCACAATTTTTAATGGGGATGCCCAATTACCATTTGAACATCAAACGAGATACAGGTGTGCTTGTGTAAAACTGAACACTCCTTTAAATTTTACATGCACATATTTGTGATTTTATTGAGTTGAACCCGGTTTATACTTCGAGGCAAGGGTCTTGACTATTTATAAACAAAAAATTCAGCAAAGTATAAAAAGCAATAGTGAAACAACAGCCGATAACATGGAGAGACGTTGAGTCGCAATTTCAGAACTTTCTACGCGGGCAAAAACTCCGACTGAAATTGCCAGGGTTCTGACCTGCAGCTGCATCACCGTTTACAGCGTGTTAGTCAAAGGGACTCCTGAGGTGACCACAAGATCTAAGTCAAGGCCTCGATGGTCGGACGAAATGGTTACTGCCGTGAAAAAGCATGTCGAGGACAAGAAACACAAGGTCACCGTCAGCAGCCTCTCCAGGGAGTTCAACATCCACAGAAGGACCATGTACCGGCTAGTCAAGAAAGATCTTGGCCTTAAGGTCTACAAGAGAACCCCTCCTCAAGCCTTCAAGCCTGTAGACAAGGAAAAGCGCCTCGCAAGGTAGAATATGCTTCTAAACAAGCTTGAGAAAAATGCCTTTTTCGCCTGATTTTTCGCCGCTAGACTTTGCAGTGTTTGGGGGTTTAAAGGGGATGCTGTGGGGAGTCCAATACAAGTCCAAGGACCAGCTGAAGTCTTCCCCCAAGAATACCTGAGCCAACCTCGACCAGAGCTTTATGGCAAGTCTTGCAGCAAGTTCCGGTCCATACTGGAGTTGGTAGTGGAGAATATGGGTGGCCATATTGAATAGACATGTGTTTAAGACTCTCATCTTTCATGTTAAATAAATTAATTCGTCGGCCACTTTAAAAAATACAGAATTATTTAACTATTTTTTAAAATTTCAGAGTGTTCAGTTTTAGACGCGCACACAAGCATACTTTTTTTTTTTTTTATAAATAGGCTTTATCAAAATTTTATACAGCAATAAAAATGTTAAAATAATAATAAAACACATCCAGAGGGATTGCAATAAAAATAATCCTAAATGAAAGTTATAGTTTAAAATTAACCCCCTAGATCAAAGCCCAAACTTATATAACAATATATTAATGTCTACCACTACAAAATACGGGTGCATAAAATATTAAAATGATCAAATTAAAATAGACAAACAAACTACAACTATATTTTCAATGTTCTTGTCCTTATATCTACTTATTAAACATTTAAGAGTTTAGTATAACTTACATGACCATTGTGGGCAAAGCCTAACAATATTTCCGGGGTAGTTACATTCTCTATCGTCCTAAGGGTAATTAAATTTCTCCGACTTACCCCTTGACTCTTTTATTGTAAACATTTCATAGATAATTAAAATTTCTATGGAACGAACCATGATCTCGAGTCGGATTGGGCTATCAAAACGACCAAAGAACGCCTTCTTTTTTGAAAACTGACAAATAATATCCACAGGAGAAGCCGAGTGATAAGTCAGCTTAAGCTTAGTACAAGATTTTTTGGGAGACAGCCCAGTGTTGCATTACCCACGTTAACGAAAACCAACCCTTACAAAGTTTAAACCCGTACTCTTTACGAAGCGAAATAACTACAAAAGTGGTAAGAATACAGGCCTTTGTATTATTATTATGATTTTTTTCAAATAAATTTAGGGGTGCATGGTGTGACAAGTACACAAATGTGAAATATAAAGTTAACTTATTATTAAACCAAAATTAATAAAAGAAATAGAAAGGTACATATAATAAACTAGATAATATAAGTGTTAACACTCCCAACCTTGAGAAATAATTTTCTAAAAACTATTGATTGAATTTCTTAAGAAAGATGAACATTCTGAATAGGCTAAGCAATAATCTTTTCTTCACTTATCCTCAGCTTTAAAGTTCGAATATTGCCATCTCGACCCGTAATTATTTCGACTATATGAGCTAAAGGCCATTGTTGACGAGGATTATTATCTTGAGAAATGAGGAAAATGTCAGTTACCATCACTTTATCGAAAAGATCCCTCCATTTATGAAGGGTTTAAAGACCTTAGAGATGTTCCCAGGAGCATCGTTTCGTAATGAAGACGACTTATATATTTATAACGCATTTATAAGCTAGCAATTTTACCTCGGAATTCAGGAAGGGTATCTAGAGGTCGAGTTGGCATAGATGAGATGGGGTAATAGGCTCCCAATCTAGGAATCAGAACTCAAACAAGTGAGTGGTCATTGATTTTTCTGAAATCCTTTTTTAGGGATACCTATACCCTGCCTCATTGGCTTTAAATTTTTTACAAAATGCCTTTTTGATGATTTTTCGTAGTTTCTGTACAAAAATTATAAATAAAACACACAATTGAATACCAACAAAGAAATTAAACTAAAATATAACTATTTTTGAGTAACACTTTCTTTATATTTTATTACCTAAGTATCAAGATTGCCCAGTACAATTAAGGTAAAGAGAAACATGTAGGTGCAGGGAATGCAATACTAAAATTGTATACTCCCATCTATCAATGTTATTTTTTCTTATATTTAACCATTTTTTACAAAAATATATTATAATTAGCGAAAGATTCTCTGCAATATAGCAATATACTGCATTGATTATCTGAAGTATGTATCAACATAAAAAAGTACTCCATTTTGAGTTTGAATGAAAAGGTGTGCCAGAATCCTCCCACCGAGCAGATAACTTTAGAAAGTATTCATGAAATGGGGCGGAGTGATTGAAGAAGGAAGATGGGATCGCTCGGACTCAGAACTTTTATTTGAAGCCTGATCCATAAGACTTATTGATAACTTTATCATCTAATTCACGTTCGACCCTCTTCATCACAATAATCTATAGGATAAGCTTGAATTATACCTATTACGCAATTTCGCCTGGGTACGCATCTTGGGAAGACCATGATGTTAACATATCTCTTTTAGTTGTATCAGTTTCAAAAAATCAAATTTTCCAGTTATGCCATCACGTGACTGACATCAGAGGGAAGACGGAATAAAGAATGCCGAAATTTTTTGAAACAACGTAAATTTGAAGTAATAGAAAAATTATTCAACTTTATAATTGTAATACAAATACTACTCTTTATGGAAATAAATAAATACAAAAGTGGTAAGAATACAGGCCTTCGATTTGTTATCAGGATTTGTTTAAAAAAAAGGGAGGAGTGCACGAATGTAAAGCACCAAGTTAACTGAATATTAAACCGAAAATAATAAAAGAAACAGAAAGGTAAATGTAGAAAAAATATAATAAACTAGATCATAGAAGCGTTAACACCCAGGAAGGAGATATGACAAACCGAAGAGAATAAGATAAATTTGCTCTCCTCATAACATATTTAAAGATTGTACTATTAGAAGTGATAGACCGCCATTCTTTTTCTGGATTATAGGACAATTCAATAATAATTATCCCTCATATTTTAGGAAGAATATGACAAAACTGAAATAGCCTTCTCCCAAGTTGTCTCATTTGCCTCTTTAGAGCCTTCATATAACTTCAGTGAAATATCTCCGGCCGCCAAAATAAAGCACTGAAAGAATCAACTTTAACTTTACATGTCAATAGACTCTCCCTGTTTTTCCAAAATCAAGTCCAACAACGTTAATTCGGTCCTTAACCTTGCATTCCATAACTTCATAATCCTTCTCAGGAGTCCACTGCCTCATTGGGAGGAATCCTGTTTGTGTGTGTTTGAGGGTTGTGTGGGGGGGGGATATGAAAGTGAAATTTCAATCCCCTTCTTCCAGTGCTATTCCGAATTCCCTTCCTCATCGTCAGTTAGTTAAATATTTATTACTGCTTGCCGTACATACATAAAATAAAATTGTAGAAATATAAGGTAACGAACCCGACCCCACAACAGGTTATTTGTGCTACTACAGCTGATTCTAAAACTTAGTTGACCTTAAAATTTTGTTCAATATTGTTTTTATACATTTCATAAATCTTTGCTTTCCTCATTCATGGCTTGATGTCTTTCGTAATTAGAAAATGGAGATCAAATCAAGAGGTGAGACATGAATTACTTAATGGGAAGTAATGAATAAATGAAAATAGGTTCATCAAGAGGCACTCTTCTCCAATACAAGAGAAATACGAAGGAACTGACAATCTCATAACTACGTTATGGATATTATCTAAAAAAATGTCTTCCTCGATGTGGTTTAATAAGAGGTCCTTCTTTATACTCACTAAGAAAGGCGAGCTGCAATTAAAAGTTCCATCTGAGGAATAAAAGAAAATCTTTTAAATGAAAATTAGCTCTTCCTTCAACAGAATTGAACCACACATAATTAGTTTCTTTTGTTGGACTCTTTCAAGATGTAACTCCAAAAAATGAAATTTTCCGACAGAATCTTTTACCAGAGAATTGACAATTCCATGATTTATTACTTAGATCACAAATGAGAGTTTTCAATGGACGGTCCGATAAGTCCATATCTCAGTATTCATGATTCATCATTTTTTTAAAGAATTAATTCTTCTCTCTTACAATTGTAATTAAAAAGAAGAATTATTTCTTTTAAAATTTCTAATAACGAGATTGCGTGGCTTGGTAAGTAATGTATGGCTAAAGTACACTGCTAAATAAAGTACGAAAAGATATAAGCTTTAACGTTAAACTAATAAAAAAATAATGGTGCAAATGGAGTATTTCAATTTTCATTCATTTATTGAGCATGCTAACCATGAATGAGTCCATATTGTCCATATTTTAATGTATCCAATCGTTATTATCATCATTACTTAAACTGAAGACACGGCACATAATGAAATTAGGGTGATATTTCTTTCATTTCAAAGGGATTTTAATCATTTATTATAACGACTAGTTCAACTTTTACTTCATGATATTTATTTTTACACTATATTCAGACATGGATCTTTTATTGGAATAACTGATTATTACATTTATCACTTGATGTAGAGTAATCCACATGTTAGAATAAACTTATAATTTCTTGTTCAGTTATAATTGTATTATTTTGATTTGAAAATCCTATTATGATAACTACGACATTTTGATTATTTCAATTGATCCTGAAACATAAAATTGTCTTGTTGGTCCATTGTCATGGCCATAAATTTTGTCATTCACAAACTCCATTCTTTGAGCAGAATAGACTTAATGTAGTATAATTGGAACTACTTAATCCTTCTCACTTAATTTTTATATCTTGCTTTTAAATAATTTAATGTTCCTTTCGATATCACCCTTGACTCCTACATAACAGTAGACGGTCTTTTTTGTTCTTTTGATATAGTTGGCAGACATAACACTTTTAAAAGTTATTTATAAAGAAGAAGTGAAATTGTCTGCTGGAGAGAAAAGCTGTGGCCAAAAATTCTGGATAGAGGCTTGAGTTGCCAGTTTCAACTACTCGGAAATAAAGGATACTTTTTCCTTTGAAGTTAATTGATCTAGATCAGAAAGGGTTTCACTGATGTTGTTTATTTTAAAATCGTATCTTATTCGGTAACGTCCTCTAACTTAGTCTTTCTAAAAAACAAGTAAGTTTAAAACTTCGCTAAATGTATTTATTGGCATTGCAACCACCAAATAAATTATTTCATAAATTAAAATCTTATTGGTAGTATTCTACATTTCAAATTTAACGTCTTTTAAAATTATTACACTAAATCTAATGACTGGACAACCTAAAACAAAAGTAACACCAGTTATCTATCATTAATTAGTTTAAAATATAGTTATTAAAATCAAAATAATAATTAATTATCTTCTCAAAAAGAGAATTATCATTTTACTAATTTCATCAATTGTTTAAAATACCTTAATCTGATTTTGTTATGTACAAAATTGAAATTCATTTCCATTTATTTTTATTTTTTTTTGGTTCACAATTGATATGAAATTTTTGGTAGAGCTCTGACAAATTTAAGATATCATCTTCTCTCAAAAAATTTACGCCCTTAATTATATTTCATCAATTATCCGTTTACATCTCACCTAAGGAATTGATATTATACTAGTCCCTTGATGAATTGTCATTCTGTTTTTAATCCTAAATATATTATAGCACTTTTTCTTAAGATACATCTTTTTAGTTCTCCACTTGTCCATTTAGTTTTCTTTCAAAATCTTCATGTTTAAAATGAATTTATATTAAGATGTTCTTATTTTATTATTACTGACCTTTTAACTAGATGTTTTATCAATGTGGCAACAAGGAATCACACAATTTGAAGGCATATCTCATGTCTAGAAAGGATAATCATATTCTAGATGGGGAATTACCTGGCCATCTGAGGCCACAAGGTCTATGAACATGACAGATTCAACATGTTTTGTTGTGTTGTGTTAGTCCTTATTTAGAACCGAGGATTGCAGTCCAGTACCGGTCCCATTCAGTACAGTTATGCCCCACTTGTCAGTCCTAAAAGAAGGTAAAATTGATCCCTCGTGACGTCAATGAAGGTGTTTTTTCCTCCTTTAATTGTTTTAATAAAATATATAACTAAGTAACAAAATAATATGTTCGTAATATACTGTAATATAAAGAAAATCAAATATGATTGCAAGGTATATACAATAATTTTAATGCATATATAATATCTCTTATTTGGCTGAATAAACCATCGATATTTTTATAAAAAAATTCAAGGACACAAAGTTAAGGTTTGGTCCGAAGAACCGATCCCAAAGATTGAAAGTTGTAAGACTGGACTAGACTAGACTGATAAAAAAGCATGGTTCCAATAGTAAACTTTGAAGCTTACGTATCTTATAATGCCTTATTTCAAAAAGTTCGTAGTGTCTAATAAAAATTACACCATTAACTTTGCATTTAATTATTTAAACACTTATTTTAGTCCATTACCATTCTACATATTCACCGATAAATTTCGTTGCACAAAGAGGTTTGGAGACCCCTGTTGTAAAAGGAACGGTTTTAATTGTTGAGCAACATCTATTAATTTATAAGCCGAAGCCATCCCCTTTTTCTTGTCCTAAATAACTTACCAAAAGGCGTGATTGAATTTGTTTTTCTGGCCTTTCCTTTGAAATGAGTCTTTTCAGTACTTGGAGATTTTTTTTTTTCCAAATGTACTTTGTATTTGCTTACACATACATTCAAAGAAGAGATTTTCATCAAAGAATAAACCCCGGTTTACTTATTGACCATATATTTTTCGAATTAAGTGTATAAAAGTTCCACAGTCATTATGGGTCATAATATATCTGAAGGAGTGTATAAGTGACAATAGGGTAAAAAAATTTTAACATATTTTTTTCCTATTAATTAACAGGAACAACAAAGTATGCCCAGCGATATCCACTGAAATGAAGTATATTGCTTCACCATTTTCGGATCTGTTAATAATTATATTGAATGTGATCGGTATGAGATCTACTCATATTATCCAGATCTCAATCATCCGTAGTCACTTTAAAGTTATCTCTTCATTTTTGCAGGATCCAATATTGATCCCCATTCACTTATACATATTACTTATAATAATTCCTTCCTCAATCCATTGTTTAGACTTAATTGTTAAACTTTCCTTTATAGGTGTAGCCCTCATCTTCCCCGGTTTATAATAACTAGTACCTGCCGTAAGTTATATTAAAAAACGGTCTAAATTTGAGGAGTTTTGGGATAAAGTGACATAATATTCAAATAATGTTCTTTCACTAGTTTACATTCAATATCGTTCAAAGAATTATTCTTTTCGAACTCTACCCTAACACATTTGTATTTTCAATTTATATCTCAATTTTCTCCGTCTCACTAGCTTCTCTATCAAGGATTACCTATACACCGAAATTATTTATCTCTCACTAGTTCATAATTAAGATTAGGGTATAATTTTTTTTTCTTTAGCTTAAATATATATAAATATTATGAGTTTCTATTTTTATTTTTACCTCGCTTTCTATTTATTTACACTTTAACTACCTTTAAGTAATTTTATACCAACTTTTTTATCATATTACTTTCAACTTTTAGCTGATTCAACAAAGAAGATAATATGTCTTTGCTCCCCACACGAAGTGAAAATAACTAATCGCATTATGTTCAATGTCATCAAATACCTTTCCTATGAATTTATATATATAAAAGAGAGATTGTGTGTGTGTATTCTTTATACGTTCCAACACCGTTGAACCTAGGGGTTGTAATTTTGCATGGATCCATCTTTTGAGCTCGGGCGAGCTAAGACGAGGATGCCGATTTTTGGGGGTCATATAATGGGGGCTATGCTATGCCCAAAACCCAATAACCGTTTTTTTGTAGCTCATGGAGACTAAATAGGGGTCTGAATTATTTATCAAAAAGAGATTGGCGTTTAAAACACCAACTATACGAACAACTATGTTTTTCTAAATTTATTAAAAATCAAAAAAGTTATGGGTAAAAAAAAAAGAAATCGGTGAAAATTGCAATTTTGTTTATTTCAGATGCAAAAAAAATGAACTTCCAATGGAATATGGGATTATTAAATAAAATAAAGTTTGTAGAAATTTGTATGGAGATTGGTTTGCATATAAATTTACGAAATAAAAATTGATGTGTAACGGAAGTATATTTTGAATAGTTTTTCAATTTTTTTTCATTTTTTCTCTCTTTTCCCCCCCTTTTTTCATCATACGTCAATTTTCAATATTTTTAAAGGAAATGCCACAAAATAATACATTTTCGACATAAAATTTGAGATTCTAACTGTGTCAATCAATATTTTCAATTTCCGGAAAATTTTGTTAGATAATTTTTGCAATATTTGCAAAAATGAACCAGCTATCGAGGGCTATTTTTTCGACAACATTATTCTTCATAACATTTTTGTTTTTGAAAGTAAAACAAAAATTTGGTAGGTTTGTGTTTCTTTCCAAATTCCAATAGATAGTATTAACTGTTTCTTTTCAAAATTAGTGCAAAAAGGTTTTTTTGACTTACTTCACGAATTTCGATATCGGAATTTTTTGAAGTAAATAGAAAATGGACTTCTCATCTAGACAACTTTTTAAATGCAACTAGGTTGGTATGTTATTTGAAGTTTATAACACATTTTTTATATTCATAATAATACTAAGGTTACAAGAGTAATAAGAGTATTTTTGCTATGATAAAATGTTGTAAATTACCTTACTTAACCGGATTGATTTAATCAGAAAAATCCAAGAGAAATAGAATTAGAGTTATCAAGATCTTTTTCGAAAACAACAAAACATTCATATGATAATTTTTAGTATATAGAAGTATTTTCTAAATATTTTTTAGTTTTCTTAGTTAATTTGACCCTTTTCAATGTGATTTCCCTCTCCCTCCTTAGCCCGAGCAACGCCGGATAATCGTTAGCTAGTATTCACATAAAAATTAAATACATAAAATAAAATAATTTAATTTAATTAGCACCTCAGCAGTTACTCTTTATTAATATTTTCTCTCTTATTTATTGTATTTCAATATATGTTATCCTACTTCTTCTTTTCCCTACAGGATCAAGCTAATCTCATTTATCTTTGAAGTTATTTTTTAGAATTATATATATATGTATAAATTATCTATTGGCCTTTATTTAAACATTTACAATGTTATTATAATATAACACAATATACTCGAAAAATAATTCGTTAAAAATGTAGACGAAAATTAAAAAGACCATTATAAAATATGGCACAATCAAGAGTATTTAAAATAAATAATTTAGAAATAACAAAAATTAGACGATGAACTAAAAAAAAAAAAAAGAGTGCAAATCTTCAATAAAACATTCCTTTGGAGATTAGCAAAATGGAAAATTCCATCGAGGTTGTCTTCTTTTACTGTCCGTAATTTATAGACTAGATAATGCGTTTTAATAATAATTGCATCAACTCTCTCATTATTCGAAGTAAAGAGGGAATTTTCTTTACCCAGTTGTTTATTGAATAATGTACTAACCATTTCAATAACGTCCACATGAATTTTAGATAAAGATTTACATTCCCACAAAATATGATCGGTTGTCTCTTTTGAACATTTACAGAAGAAGCAAATTCCCCTTTCGTCATTAAAATACTAAGAAGCAACCTCGAGAGTCCCGGTTAATATTCCGTATTTAAACAACCTTTCGCTCGAAACAAAAAACTAAAAGCCTTAAGGCTTTTTTGGGTATGTTTTTTTTAATGTTGAGTAGTTCCAAATATGCGTTGATGTTAAGGGTGATTTGTACAAACGTTTTCTCAAGTAGGAAGTACTTGTATAACATGATTTCAGTCTAAAAGGGACGAGAGGACGGTTCAATGAAATGTTAGTCCCAAAAATAGATGAATAAAAGACAAAAACCATTTTATTCATTAGATAATCTGTCAAGTTAACATCTGCAGCAATATCAGAGTTTATGGTATACACAGCACTTTTTGTTAATGCGACCTCTAGTTGGCATCTCCCATCGTAAAGATAATTCAAATTTTTTAGATTTATATTAAATAATTGTTTTACTTTATCTTTCAATGCATGGTTTGATATGTTTACTTGTCGCTTTTTAATGATTTTATATAACTTCCTTTACATCGTCTTTTTTTTCCTCATTTCATGATGATGAGCAAAGATGTTCAAAATATTATCCACTTGTATGCTAAATAAATAGAAACCAAAAATTAACCTGTTAACCCTGACAATTTGAAGAATGTTTTTGAAAAGATTAGCTCAACTGTCATCACGTTTATTAGATTAGCTATGAGCAGCTCTGAATGGCTGGAAAAGAATAATGATCTTCTGTCTGAAACGAAACTACGACATCTCTGGAGCAAAAATTTAGTTTCTTAATTCTGATGAACGAAAAGATTGATTACTACGTCGAACACTTCAATTCAGTGTCATTGTTATGGATGAAACCAGTGATACAATCAATAAATCAATAACGATTACGTTATCCATTCATGGCATATAAATTCTCTTTTATTGTGAAATTTGGACGCACAACTTAAATGTGTACTGATGAATGATGCCACCACACATTTTCGTCAGGGTTATCATCAATAAAACCTAAATAGTACAATCAATATAAGAAACCAAATATTAATGTATACTTTTGATATTATACTCGTATCTACTTATATAAATAAATTCCCATGAATTATTTTGCATCTCCATCTAGATCCTCTTCATATTCCATAGAAAAATTTCATAAAACGTTCTAAATATAACTAAAAAAAGAGTAAAGATCCCATTCTCAGAACTGTATTTGAATTCACCTATTCAGCGTTCAGATCAAGTCCGAGTCCTCCTGCTTCTAGGTTTTCTGGTTTCGAGTACAATTCGTCATGCTCCGAGTCCATAGAAATATAAGTAATGTCTGGATCTACTTGTAGTTTCGACTAAGGTAGGATATCCGTTCCCAAAAGTTATTCCATAATCTTTGACAAGACTAATTTACTTTGTGATGGCAAGGCCATCAAAAAAAAGGATTACAAAATTAATAATGACAGCTTTGGTAAATAAACACATATATTAAGGGGGGAAGGACTCTCTCTGACCAAGGTGACAACTGCAAAAATCCCAGGTCCCTATTTACAATAGATTTTGAAACATCTCTATTGATTAGTATCAGCAATATAATTTATATCTCTTATGTATCTCCTGAATTGTAAGAGACTGGTTCTCCAGACATGGTAGCTGTGTCCCCAGGAATGAATTTATTATCTTTGACTTCCTTTTTGTGGCAGGGTTGATCTCGAACTCTTGAGTTGATTGTACACCAAACTCAGGGACCGTCAACGTCTGCTCTTGATTTCCACCACGTCCACGTTGATTGGTCAATTTAAATATCACCATTTATTTTTTAGTAACGTTAGACTCTAATAGAGCAATTTATCTTATTGAGTGTTAAATTTTTATACTGTTTGTTAAGCTTAGTTTTGCTGAAGTGACAACGTTGTTCAGGTTTTTATGGACTTCAATAGTCCTTGCCATCTTCAATGATTTTTCTCTAATGATTCAAGTTTTAGGATTACTGTATCCCCTTTTTTGATTGAGTTGGTATAAAAACTCACCCATTTTCTTCTAATAGTTGAACATTTAAATATTCTTGTCTCTATCATGTCCACCTTTCATGAATTTTTTCCTTGACAACCACATGTTACCGTAGGGTAACTTGGACAAGATTGATTCATTTGGAGTGTTTATTACACCCTTTTGACGACCATTTGGAGTAATAGCTGAAGGTGATGAATCCTTATCGGAAACTCCCAAAAATCTTAACATATCCATATTTGATTCCTATTTTATTTATTTATTTTTATTCGAATGAGTATAGACAATTATTTAATGGCTATTGTATTAATAAACTTGTACATTTTTAATTTAAAATTAATAGTTCAATAAGTGTTAATATACAAAATGTAGGTTGGGTGATAGTTTTTCTTGTAACTGCGTTGAAATTCTTTTTATAATTTTGTTTTTAAGTCATTATAAGTATAATGCACTAACGTTCTGATTTATCTTTAGCCATAACATTTTTTCACATAGCTAATGCTCTGTTATAATTATGACTCATTTGATGACCTTTAGTATTAAGATCTTTCCATGGCTGTAAGTGATTTATCATCAGGTTCATGTAGACTTATCTCCACTTTTTCTCTTGACCAAAATATGTTAAAGTCGAATTTGTCAACTATATAAATATAGATGGATCTTATTTCATTTATAGCTACCCTTTTAATAAAATAGGATATTAATGCAGTAAACTTAGTTAATGTCTACTATTTATATGATCAACTTCTTGAGAAAATTGTATTATTACTTTTGTTATATTGTCAATTCCTATTGCACTTCTCAAAATCCAACCCAACTTTGAAAGTTAAGCAGAGGGGATTGATATTTTTGAACTTTGCTCTTCTTTCATGAGTTGAAAATAATATGTTTTAGCAATCAGAAATTTGAAACAGCCTTTTAACTTTAAAACAATAACTTTCTGTAAAAGTAATATCCTTTAAATGATCCTTTTATATAGGATTATAAGTATTGCATGAAGTTGTTCTTCAAATACATTAATTGTAGTAGCTCCCATAAGTTCAGTTACATATTTATTGTATAAACTCATTAAATGAAGGATAACATACATTTTTTTAGTTGTAATAGCTATATCATTTGTCTACAACAATCATTCACAGAATGTTAGAAGGATCATTAAGACACAACCTTTTAGTAGTCTCTTGTTTTATAAGAGAGGTATTAGAAACAATCAAGTAGTCTTCTTACCTTGCCAACTTTTTTGTTAAATGGGTTTACTAAATAACACAAATAGTGCTTGAAAGACTTTTGTATTTAATAATATTAGTGTGATTAGAAAGAAAAGTAATTCTTTTTAAAAATCAATTAAATAATTACATTGTGAATTAGAATGAGCTGTTTTTACATTCTTTGTGAAGTTATTTTTTAACATTAAATATCTATTTTCATTATACTGATCATTATACATAGAATTATTTTGATCTAAATCATATTAATCTTTAACGTTTTTAGTAGTATGGTTTCTAGGACACATTAAAAATAGAATGATCTCTCGGGCTGTAATGCCAATAACAAAGATCGAAGTTCCTTTTACAGTTATGCCCTATTCCATAATTTATAAATCAAGGTTGTGATTTTAAAGATTATAGTTCTAAAGATCAGAAACACGATAACAGGTTTCGAATACACTAAATTTGGATGTGATGTTGTTTTATTCAAAACAGCATTTACTCATCATCACTGCTACTATATATGAAAGAGCTATACAGATGAAATGGAGATCTCTTGTGTATGTCGAAAATATTTCAATGATTAAAACTAAAAAAATTAAAATTAAACTTTAGAAATGAATATACTCTAGTCGTTATTTGCCTCAGTATATTTATGGATAGGTTCGATGTTCGTCTATATATTCTTGTTCTATGTTGTATTCTTCTTAAATTCCTTGATTGTGTTGTTAAAATATACCGAGTACTACTATTTCTCATTTTAATCTGTTCTATCTACAAAAATCCAGATTTATTAAGTTTATATTTGATATGACTGTGTTGCCAGAAAAAAAAATGTTTATAAATATTTTCTTAAATTATTATTATGAGTTTACTATGTTTTTGTTCCTATTTCATCAGAATAAATGGTCAAAAATCCCCATATCATTGTTATTGTATTCATTTGTACATATCAGTAATAATTACACTATATAACCTTTCAGAAAAAACTAAATATATAAAAATTAAGCAAAGCAGTGACTAGAAATTTATTTTGTTAGACAATAATTGGCTTACTTACATCATGAAAACTAGAAATTTAAAACTGGCCCAACCACCATTTTATCATATTTATTGATTTCGATTTTATATTTATAAAATTTATTATGAGGTTTTTAAAAAAAGTATTTTTGAAATTGGATACAATTTGAAAATGACTTAAAGGGTGAAGATTTTTAAAGATAATAATCTCCCTTGATATTATAGTATCATTACAAATAATAAAAGAATACATTGTTTTATCAGATAGGAAGAGTTAGGAAGAAAGTTAAGTTTTTCCATATGCTTAGTTGGATTATTGATTTCATGAGTAAATTCATGTTTAATTCTACAATTAATACAAAATAATCGCAACATACCTAAATTTTGAAAACATACATCAATTGATATATCAATAAATTAATTTCAAAGTATATTTTTTCTTTCAGAGGTTTTAACTTATAAATATGTAGTTATGTAAATTTAAATCTCATCTGTAATTAATCTACGCCTTCATTACATTCTCGAATATACTCTACATATTCCATATTATAGTTGATATGTTATAAATCTAATAAAAGTGAATGTAATTTTTTTAATAAACCTTATATAAAACTATTTCTATTACGGGACTTTATGATTTATTAACGATAAATTATTTTACATTGTATTAGTATGGACTGAATAGTGGAATCATTTTTATGAACTTACATTCTATGAGAAAATATCTTTGGACAGATCGAGTACGATTGATATTTTCCCTTCTTGGTAATTCGTTGGTATTTAGTGATCAAGTTAGTATATTTTTTTATTCCAAAATAAACGATTATTTTTCTATATTTTAGGATATATTCAATTTCCTTTTTTTTTTACAACCAAATGTATTTTTGGAGCTGCATTGTAACTACAATTTTCGACCTGATCATTGTTATTCTCGTCAATACTTCACTACTTCTAAGGAAAAGGGTGCTTATTTTCTATAACTAATGTAAAATACCTAATTGAATATGTTATTGTTTTCAGGTGTTATAATGCATGGTAGTCGAAGTGCATTCCATAATATTGATCTTAACATAAGAACATTGAGGATGTTTAAATGGTTTTTAAGCTCACTTATAAATAACCCATTGTTATTTTTATATTCTATAAAAGTAATACATATAAATGCTGAATTCGATTTTTTTAGAATGGTATATAGATCAGTCGATAAAGCTACTCCAATTAAATCACATATAAAAGAATTATCAAAAGCTTTAAAAAGTGCTACAGCATGTTCTGAATTTAAAAATTTCCTATTACATTCTATTAAAATGAGCTATTTGAATTAACTTTAATACCTCAATTTCGGTATTCAAAATTATTCAATTTTTATTTTTGAAGGAAGTAAATAAAATATTTGTTATTGATTTCAAAAATAAACTAAATTTAAATTGGGGAATTAAATTCTTATAATGTCTATAAACTTATTTCAATCTGTACATGATCCCATAAGTATAATTTTCTATTATCATGATAATCAGTAGTGCTTCGTGGAACTGCAGCATCAATCAAATATTTTGATTGAAGACATAGAGACCAAGAGTAAATTAATTATTCGGTTTATTTAGTAGTTATTATGTATATCAGGATCCTAATCACCTGCCTCAATAATTTTTTCTTCAGTAGTAGAATTTTTTGTTCTATTAAGGTTGAGTAATCAATAGTCACTCCAACTTGGTCAGGCAACCCTAATAGCACAACTGTGCTTACGACACTGTACATATAGAATAAGTGTAAATACTAAACTTAATCGTTGACAAAGATTTAATCATATCTGAGAACCAATGTGAAAATTAACAATTATAAAATAATAGAAAAAAAAGGTTATATCTCAAAACAAAAAGGGAAATAGTATTCACTCTTTTTGATTCATTACATGTGATAAAAAAAATATCCTTCCACGTATTTCATCTCTACTAGATATAATTGATTTTTTTTTATTAATGAACGCTTGAAGTTTTAATTAATTATTGTTAAAATATTGGATAAAAATTGGTCATAAGACCAACAAATTAACCATAATTCCAATTTATAAAATATTATTGAACGTCTTTCCAGCATGTGTTAAAGGAAACAAATCATTTATATTTATGAATCGAATATGTATTTCTGTTTCTGTAAATATGTTCTATTAAAAACGAAGACCATTTATCCTGAATTAAAACAGCAAAATATTATTTTTTTACAAAACTTAACAGCTTTTTGGATACTAGTTCTTAAAATGTTCAATTTATTAGTTGAATATTTCCCTTCCGATATGAACAACTAAATTCTTTCTGACAAAATATTAGAGGCTAAAATGTATTGCAAAAACAAATAAACAATATAATAAGATAATTAAATAAAAAATAACAAAAAGAATGTGTAAAACAAGATGTATAAAATTACAAAGTGTAAAATATAATACACTACTTCCCTTCTTTATAGTTTGGGCAGAACATTGATTACTCATAAAAGTGTACTGTTATAGATTACGCTTTATATAGTCCAATGTAAAACATGTGAATCACACACAGTGTTACCTTGGTACCACAAAATATACAGTATATTTTCTTATTAGCTGTTCTTGTTTCTTCTTCTTTTCTCCTAACCAGTATTTTTAAGCTGTGCACAATTCCTAACAATCATTTAACAATAGTTCCATAGTATTACCAACTGATTTCTGGCCTTTTTTCTGTTTCTTTTCGGATGAAAGGTTGTGTAATACAATAAAAGGAACGATGTACACAATATACACTTATTTTATTTACTCACAAATGCACCAGTAAACAATACCTTTACATGTCCTTCCGTCCACAATCCAGTTCTACCAAATATACCTGTTTATATGTAATAGAGTTTTTGTGTTTGAGATTCATTTATGGGTGTCCACACCGGTGGTTCCTAGGAGGCTAAAACTTTGCATGGGTGCATCTTTTGAACCTGGTCAGGCTATAAGGTATCATATTTAATACCTAAAACACAAAAATTGTTTATTGGAGCTCAAGGAGACAACATAGGGCTTTTAAAAATATAAAGGTGACTGCCGTCTCAAAAACAACTACAGCTAATTGGATGTTTTCTAATTTTTTTTTGAATCAAAATAGTTATGGGCAAAAAAAGAAAGAAAGATATGAAAGCTTCTTGGTTCCACCATGAGTTTTTTCCAATACGAATAATCCATCATGTCTAAAGTCTAATTATAATTAATAATTAAGTAAACATCTTCCATTCGAATTATTGTCTTGTTCGTTTATTTTTCTTTAATCATATATTACAAAATATTGCTTATTTTGTTTTTGGTTTGAACACATTAATCGTTAGCAGATATGAATATCATATGTCCTCAAAAGCGGGAACGGGTTTTTGCATTTGGTAGTCCTTATAATACTAGAAGCTGTCATCATTATTTTTTTCATTCATGAGGAGGAAACATCAAAATTCATGATCATTAATCAGATATAAATAAGTAACCTGTAACTACGAACTACGTATTGATTATTTTCATGAGTTTTAGTAACGTGTAAAGTTGCTTCATAATGAAGTTTGACATAAAATATTGACTTGAGATTTGGTTTTGTTACTACAATAATTCATTACGTTTCTTGTGTTGTGTTGGTTGGTCCTTTTCATGGTTTTTTTTTGGGTTCCCTTATCTCATTAATTTGGAAAAATGTTAACAAAGCCGACTATAAAACTATTACAAATTTTGCCGTAAAAAGTATCAGCAACGTTCTTGGCTCAGATTTCAGAGGCGAAAGACTGAAGGGTTTATTACCGACTGAGCTTCATATTGTATTAAAGCAGCCCAAAACCTTAAACAACATTTTCCAATTATGTTGTGTGTTACTTGTCTAGCTCATGGCCTGAACAGAATAGCAACACTCTGTCGTGATTATTTCGAAAATCTCATCTCTGAAGTGAGGAAAGTATTTGTTTAATTCAGGTTATACAAAACGTAAATTTACTGTTTTATGCCAAGTTCCCCTCCCACCAGCACCTATCCTAACGCGTTAGGGATCTTGGCTTAAAGCAGTGCAATCTATGCCTAGCACTTCCATTCAGTCAAACAGTATATTAATGGTATGGATGAAAATAATGATGCTATAAAAAAGTAAATGATGTTTTGAAGAATGAATCCTTTTTGTCAGAAATATTGTTTATTCAAAACAATTTGAATCCAATACAAGTAGCTATTAATGTATTGGAAAAGATATTACCACTACTCACAAGTGTAACTATCGTCGAAAATCTATGCCGAGATATTACACTTGAACTTTTCTAAACTAAATGTCTGGAGATGATAAAGAAAAACAAAGAACACATCGAATTGAGAGAATTGGCACCGGAAACCATCAATCACGATAACGATTTTTTAAATACAAAAACACTTTTATTGTTAACTGTGATTGTGAGAGAGTTTTCAATGTGATGTCAGACATAGGTATACCAAAAAGGTCCTGCTTCACGGAGCATTATGTCAAGGATATTATGATAGTGAAATGGAACACTGATTTATGAAGATAGGTAAATGTTATCATAAATGATACAAGTATTATTATTATTATTTACTTAGTTTTTATCTAATTAATTTCTTATATTTTTAAGTAGTTAAATTTCATAATGGAATCGTTTTAAAAAGATAGATTAAAATGTAATAGGTATGTATTATTTAAAATTAAAGTAACAATTTTGAATTATTTATTAATATTATTATATTTAAAAATTATGAGATCATTGAACTATCCTCATAGTTAATACCAATGTTTCGTTTGATTATCATATTCTTGACGTGAGCCTTCGTCAGACGGGATTTTTTTTGGCTACATTTATGTACGACATCACGTTGGAAACCCTTTTGGAATAAAATTTAACGATATAAGTGTTTTTGTATTTTAAAAACTCTATATCGTGATTGATAGTTTATGGTGCCAATTTTCTAAATTTGTTGTATCCTTATCATCTACAGACATTAATTTTGAAAGGTTCAAGCGTAATATCTTGGATAGATTTTATACAATAGTTACACTTGGGAGTAGCGATGATTTCTCTTTCAAAGCTTCATTGGTTGCCTGGATTGGATTTAAATTGTATTGAATAAACATTATTTTATACAAAAGAGGATCATTCTTCAATACATCTTTTGTTTTATAAATTGCATCATAGTTTCCATACATAACATTCATATACTCTTTGACGGAATTAATGTGCTTGGCGTAGTAGTCAATTCTTTAGATCATCTGAATTAAAAAATATATATATTTACTGCAGAGATGAGTGTTTGTATTTTAAAATAAATTAGGTCAGAAAGTTGCTATTCTGTTCAGCCTATGACCAAGACAAGTGATATACAACATAATTGGAAAATGTTGTTTAAGGTTTTCAGTTGCTTTAATATAATATGAAGCTCCGTTGGTAATACCTTCCAAATAAATGAGATAAGGACGACCCAAAAATTAACAATATAAAGGGCCAATTAACACTGCAGTCATGGACCGTTGTCGAAGTCCAGTACAAGAAATATATTCTTCCCCTCAAGTTTTTGAAAATCCTGGTCAACACTTCTTTGAGACTCGATTGACTTGGTATTACTTTTCCAGTGTAAATTTCCATAAACTTAACAAAATTTGGATGATTAACGATATGGAGTGGAATATTGCAGGAGACGAGCATTTTGGCTATATCTTCTGTAAAATTGGAATGTTCTTAACTGGAATTAATTATTAGAGTTGTGCACAGTTTCAAATTCCTTTCGTGAATTTGAGATTTACTATGTTGTTCTATTCTGAATATCTTCTGTCAAAAATTTATAATCCTCTTCGTAACTCCATACATCTTTACATAAATTATAAGCGATCAAATAATATTTATCAGTAAATTTACTCCTTACCTCTTACTCTACTCTCTTATGCTATTGAATAATTTTGAAATACAATATTTTTAATTAAGTACAATGAAAAGTGCCTTGGAATAAACACGCTTGATTTTTTTTTTTTTTTAAATATATGTATTAGTGGCATTATATGAAATCTTTTTTTATTTTAAAATGTGTAAAGGAAGATTTTAAAACTATCAAATTATTATGAGATCTATTTTTAACTAGTACAGTAAACAATTTCATTTGTGTTTATATGAAACTCGAGTAAATATGTAACATGAATAAAAATTTCAATAACATTTATATGATTTTGTTTGTCTCAACGATGACAATGGAAATTATTTATGGTGCACTGCATAATATTGAATCTGATTCTTGGCAATAATAATTTTGCAATTAAGAAGAACTACATTTTTTTAGATTAGATTTTTAGGATTAGATAAATAAACTTCAACACAGCAGTTTCTTGTGCATATAACTCTCTCCATACCTTTGTTCAGAGAATTGCCATTACACATGAATTACTAGATACATGGATGAGTGGAAATTTTATAAGTCAACGAAAGCTCAGAAGCTCACATTTTTTTTATTAATAATAACGAAGGAAAAATATGTTAACTCCTCAGTTGTCCTTCATAAATACATTGAATGATGACATAAATAAATAGTTGTATTTGAATTTTTATACAGGGAGTGAGCTACAAGTCTTACATTGGCATATTTTGGATTTAAAAAATTAATGTAATATTTATAAACAATGTAAATATAACTGACTATAATTATCCGTATAAACCTTCTAAATTCATTTTATACTACATTTTATAATAGTACTTTTATTAACAAAATAGATGCCATCTTGATGAATCTTGTAAAATTGGAAAAGTTGCTTGAAAAAATGTTAAAGAGCATAAGAAGCTTCTTTTCATCAATTTCCTAGCAAAAATGGAAAGCTTTGGTTTTCTTTCTTTCTTTCCATTTCTTTTAGAGCAGCTCACAGCTAATCTAATAAAACGTCATGACAGCTAAGCTGCTCTACTCTCAAACATTCTTCAAATTGGGAGGGTTACCACGTTAATTTTTTTTTTTTTTTTTGTAAGTGAGATTATTATTTATATTAAATAAAAGAAGGTAAGTCTTCCCCTCCGACAAGCTTTATCCTATACGAATTTTCCCAGCACTAGTAATCCCAGTACAAATTTTCCCTATGCAAATTTTCCGTATGCAAGCTCTCCTGACACCACTTAGATTAACTCGCTTATCCTCTTCCTAATTCCCCTTTTTAAATGGTATTTAATATGCGTTCTTCCTTTTTCTGTTACTATGTGAGATTTACATTACACACACACAATTTATTTTAATTATATATATATACTATATATTCAAAACCAGTCATTCATTTACAAGTAAATGTGGTGTATTGCAATTAACTTAATTAAAATAATAATGCTATAGTTTCATTATGTATAAAACAAAACGTGTCTTAATAGCGGAGTTTTTAATATTGTATTTATCATAGTTTAGTGTTGTGCTCTTACGTTTTCTTCGCTCTGCATAAATAATAGTAAGTCAGCTTCCTTTTTATTGGTTTAATTAGCCCGTATCGGTTGGCATGTGGCTTATAATAGATCGATTAATTAATAATTGTGTCGTTACGTCATCTCTTTCCTTGGGTGACGTCATTTCTCTTGGGGTGAGTGGCTTCTCCTTGACTCTGAGCTATCTTAGCAAAAGAATATGGCTAATCCATTCCTACCTTCAAAACAACCCCCCCGACAAAGAAAGTAACTCTGAAAGAGATGCACTCCCTCGCACACTTTACTCAAGAGCGTTAGGTACGCAAGTAAATGAAAAATTTAAGGAAAGAAAATCAATTAACTTGAATAGTAATAGAAAATTTATGAGTGAGACTTTTGTGTTTCTCATTGAAAATGAAGAGGGGTCACCTTTTAGACAAGACAATTTACGGCATGCCAATTTTTATGACATTGCTATTAAATTTGGTTTTAAAGATCACGAATTAGAGGGTGCTAACCCTAGATTTGGTTTTGGACAGGCATGTTTCTACTCTAAGTATCCAATTTATGTTAGAGGAAGGTTAGATGACTTAAAAGAAGTACACCCTCATTCTTTGAAATGTGCCGGGGTATGGCCAGAGATGTTAATTTAAAATTGAAGAGAATCGATAAAATACATTTTGACAGGGATACAATAACGTTGATTAATACATTTAAACGTATCAATGAAATTAAAGCATTCGATTGGTTGAAACAATTTGGCAAAATAACTGGTCATTATTCCAAAAAAGAATCCGTCAGACAGATTTGTTGACGATAAATATCAAAACTATAAAGAAGTATGGATGGATGTAGATTATGGAGTGGAAATTGTGGCCAAAACTCATATAATTCCTCATGTTGCCCCTATTAATGGTTGTCTAATTAAATTAAGATTTAAAGGAGCTCAATTGGAGAGCCAAAACAGTTTTAGCTTTGGGCATAACAAGTTCGACTGCGAGAACGTAAGAATTAAAGCTCAGGTGTAAAGGAAGTCTTTAAAAGTTTCTCTGGCTTCAATGGACTTATCAAATAATAGTACATTGAAAAACAGTTCTAATATGATGAATAAATCAGGCCAGAATTCTTCTGAGAGAGTACATGAATCATTAGTCTCTAGACTTCTTGCTATTGAGAGTATATTGACTGAAGAAAGCGCTAAAAAAGGTAGTTACATGGACTCCTGTAAGTAGACCGCGCAAACATGAATTCAAATATCCGTGCAACATAGGTCCATTGAAAAAAAACAATGCAACGTGTTTAGTAAGATAATAAGTCATAAAGTAATAAATAATAACTATTAGTTACATTGTGGACGCCATCTTTATTGTGTTTTGTAATTCCAATCATGCCCACAATGTGTTGTGCTACAAGGTATAGAACAGGCTATGGCAACGAGCCAAAACAGTCTGATGTTACGATCCATCTGTGGCCAAACAAAGAGAGAAACCCCGGACTTGATACCCCCTTACTGAGAGCCATTCCAAGAGAAATAGATCTAAAGAAGACAGATTAGGTACCATCCAAAAGTACAAAGCTGTGTTCCCTAAATTTCAACGAATCTGTGAGTCTAAAAGAAGTCAGACCCTTGGCAAGGCTCTATAGAATAGGTAAGACAGCTGCTCACTTTTGATGCGTATGCTTATAACTGTCCTTCTTTTACAGGTACCTCAAACCAGATGTTGTACCATCCCTATGGCTCAACTACCTCTCAACTCCTAAAGCGTCATCAAGGCCAACTCAAGCTGCGATCACGTTACGCAGGGCTCAACAGTTCAATAAAATGAGTTCTGTAGAAGAACAGACAGATTTGGAGGGAATTTTTTTTTACCACCTTTAGATTTGAAATTATCCCTTATTTACTTTGTATGGGAAGACATGCTAATTGTTTTAATTCCTAAAAAAGGAAATGGAACGGATATAAGTCATTGGCGACCAATAACAATCCTTAATTAATCATATCGAACTCTTTCAGGTATTATTGCAAAAAAAATGGAACTAATATTGAATATGAAAATAGCTACCGATCAAAAGGTTTTTCCTAAACATAGAAAAGTATATGATGTTTCAAGAAATATATAATGTGCAGTGAATATGAGGGGAAAATTTGGAGCTATAGCGGTCGTAGATTTTAGTAAAGCATTCGATTCCGTTCGTCACGACTATATTCTCAAGGCAGTTAAGCATTTTTTATCAAAACGTTTTTAAAATCCAAGTATAGTCCTCCTTCTCACCGGTTCATCTATTTGCTATTATGTTGGAGGGAAATGTGAGTTATTTTATATTTCTAGAACGTAGCTGCAAGCAAGGATGTCCCTCAGCTTCTTTACTGTTTGTCATCGCCATTGAAAGACCAGCTTCAACCTTGACCCGTAAATATTGTGGATTTGGGATTAATTTTATTGATTCTAAACTTTTAATCAATCTTTATGCAGAAGATGTCACACTGTATATAGAGGTTAATTCAGAATTACAGCATGTCCAAAGATTGGAAATAGTGTTGTCTTATATCGAGAAGTTTAAGATAAAATCAAGGCTCTGCTTAAACGTTAAAAAGACTAGTGTTCTCCCAATTGGGCTGTCGTTTCCTGCTGATAGTATGGTCATTGCTGGTTGTCCCGTAACCAACAAGCTTGTAATGGGATGGCTTGAATATGGAACAAATTGAGAAACAGAGGATAATTGGACTTCACTAAACGTTAAATTAGCTAATAAGGTTAGAAAATGGAGAAACTTCAACTTACAAAATTTTATTTATCTTTATAATACCCAAATTGTTCTGCTTGTTTTGTATAAAGCAACATCCTTCCCTATAGTAGCCCATAAAGCTTTAAATGCAAAAAAAAAAAAAAAAAAAAAAAAATGTTTGTCATACCTTTTCTATAAATCTTATATTTCTGGTGTAGGTAGACCTAGAAATCATTAAGGGGAAGAACTCATTCTTTTTGCATCGATTCATCCAAAAATTGATTAAAAAAATTCTAAAGGAGCTTTCAACTAAGGCGGAGCAAGAGTGGAGAACAGTTGTCTCTAGCTCACCCGTTTATAAGTGGGTAATGTTGGATTCTGATCTCTCTAATGGTTTGATTGAATCCCTTTCCCCAACATGGGATGTGATACAGAATTTGGAATGGTGAGCCTAAGTATGAATCCTGTACGACAGTGGATATAATTAGTAAAAATTACAGGAAAAAGTATTATTTTAAAATCCAGATGGATCCAGTAAATTTGGAAATTGAAGCTCTCCCAAAAAATATCTTAACTATCCAATACATAACTGAAAGCTTTCTTTACAATTACGGTCGGTTTTTATTTCGTCTGATAGGTATTCGTGTTTTTATGGATTACCAATGGCCTGGCACTTGAAAATGGAATATCCGGTGGCAGATATGGATGAGGTGAAGATATTATGCAACAGGTTTTTGGATGCCCTTGTGCTATGGGAGTCTTGGCGAAGTCGTATTTTAAAATCTTTTTCTAATATAGTAGATGGTAAGAAGTTCGTAGCACAATTTCAAATATCCTTAGGTTGTATTTATTTCAATTATCCCTTTAAGACTGTGGTAAGCCATTTAATTTTGTGGCTCATGCTTTTAGTAATTGTCAGGCTCTGCGGATACTGAGATCAATTTGAAGGGAGTAACGGAAAGAACGATTTTTCCAATTCTACTATCTGGATTATCGAGTAGAAAAGTTAATGCTCCAGAAAAGGCCAAAGCAATAGAGTATGCCATTTTAAATAGCAAAGCTCTTATCGTGGAGAAATGTATAAATTTCAAACGTTTAAACGCAGGGGAATTAAGCGCAATTCTTATTGCTGCAGCTGCTCCCTATACTGCTTTTTACGGTTAAAATTCCAGATGATAACATCTCAACTTGGAAGTTTGCTGGAGATTTAATTAAATTCCATTCTTCATTCTCAGTAACATACTTTATGGTTTTGTGTGAGATTATTCGCCATTTTAAGTAGTTCAAATCTTTTATTCCGAAAGAGTCATTTGAATGTTTTCATTTTTTTTTTGTTATTCTAGTCCTTTTTTGGTAATTTTTTAGTCACTTTTTGAACTTTCAAGAACTTGTTCTTGGTTTATTGGTTAGTCATCGTTTTAAACGTGTGTATTGGACTGCATTGTTGTATTTTTTGTTTTGTTGTTGTTGTTTTTTTCAAGGAAAGTCATTTTAAAATAAAATGTTTATTTATATCTGTATGATGCAACTTTTTAGATAAATAAAGAGATTTAAAATATATATATACATAATACTATTATGTCTCTTTGCCTAGATGAGGTGACAGTGAGGAGTAAAGGATATAGGCAAGGATAAAGAGAAAAAGTGACTATATTCTCTAAAGCTCTACAAGACGCTAGTTTTAACACAAACGTGTACATACACAGAAGGTAAAACAATAAAAGGTAGATTACTAAAATTATTGTATTAATATATTAGGCAAACACAGGTTTAGATTTATCAGTCATTTAATTAAAATGCACGAAAGTAAACATAGACGCTGGGATGATCAACTTTTTAGTTTTTTATCAGCATGTAATATTAATTTAAGGGGGTTAACACATCTACCCTGTGTGTGCAAGTATAAGTGTATATATTGGTATAAATATAGATAAATGATATCGGGAGAAGAGTTGCTCAAACAAAAAGATTATTGTTTTTTTAATGATTATACCATCTTTATTACAATTTAATCAATATTTAAAGTTTTAAAACAATTGAAAAAAAAATAATCCAAGATATAATTATAATATTGGCATACGTAAACCTTTTCTGACTGTTTGTGTACGTTTCTCCTGTTCTTTTTCTCTCTCTGCTTCCCGTGACCCACACATTTTAAATTAGCGTACGTGCGTTGTGGTTTTGTTCGAAGGCATACCAAGGAGGAAGAAGAAGAAGAAATAAAAAAGGAATATCCACTTAAACAATAAGCGCTTGCTCATAAGTAAGGGTGATAATTTTGGTAAGAATAGAAAAACGTGCGAGGAGAAGAGAAGAAATACTTATGGCATCATTGATTAAATAATTTACATCTTCTATCAATCAAGAATGTTATCATTCCCGCCTTTATTATTCAATATTAATATAATATTAGATGGTAATAGTCGATAGAGAACTGAATAAAATGCCTAAAATGACGTTGCCTTCTGTCTGGATATCTGAAAATGTAGGCCCAGGAATTTGGAAAATACTAACCGGATGAGTAACAGATGGTTTGTCGGATTTGTCGATATAAATCTGCCTTTAGTCCCCTGTTTAGAATTACACGCCACTCAATATCCTCATCTCATATCAAGAGCATGGATATTCATCTAAAAAATCAAGTTAATGATGAATACATCAAGTCAGACTTTAACTCTGATCTCACAAAGATGTTTATTGAATGTAATATAACCTTATCCATGGCTAATCATCCTACGTTCAAAAAAGTTATGGAGAAATACACGGGTAAACCTATCCCTTCCCGAGGATCCATTATTAAATTAATGGAGGATGTTGGTACTGATGGCATTTATAGAAATACATATAAAAATGTTTTGAGTCATCCACACCAAATGACGATCAAGTTATCAGTAAAAAGTATAAAATATTTACTAATTTCCAAATGGAACTCTGAATTTTGTACTATTTAACAGTCAGTATTCAATTTTTTTCAGAAAACTCATAAAAGGCAAAAACAACTGCATAAATGGTCACAACAAAAGGGGTAGTTACATTGGGTGTAGCATTATAACTAGCAATTGTGTATATCCTTCATGATAATAGTATGTTGTTATATAAGCATAAATAACGGGGGAAATATCTTTTTTGATGCTCTTAATAAGGAGTAATATCGCTGGACATTACTACATAAATAGCTTTTACTCTAAATCTTTAAGATGGATTAATTTCTAACATTTTTTTTATTAGTATATTTATTGCCTAATTTTATGATTTTGATATTTACTTTATTATTAATAATTAGTTAGATCTCATCGGTAGAGATATATCTATCCTGTGCACAATTGTATATAGCAACTTCCACATGAAGAAGAGGGGTGATTATCTTTTTGATTAAACTCCACGTCTCGCTTGTGTTTGCAACCTAAAGTTATGACATATTGAACTGGATTCCGGTGTCAGAACAAGAAAATATTATTTAGATCAATCTATTATTTCAATATTCTGTATATATAATTTATTGTTATTTGTTATATGATTCCAATTGTTTAATTTTGTATATTTAACATAAATGTATGATGATATATTTTTTAGTATGTAGATTATATCTAATTCTTTTTTAAACTTGGAACTTCAAATATATTTCGAAATACTCTACTTTGTTGTTTCATTAGCTATTTTTCTGAAATAAGGTTTATATTGAATTACAATTTCATGGAGTGTGACGTTTTCAAATATACTGTAACGGATAAAAAACGGCTAAGTCAATTATACGTAGTATATCTTCATTAAACATTTTGCTAATAAATACTTTCGTTATACCCTCAAAGATCATAATAAAGTAGGCAGATCATAATCATATTAGTATTTCAAACAATGATACCATATGTCTTTTTTCCCCCCTTCTACTTGCACGCGTTTTTCTCTACAATATTATCAACTTTACTCATAAGTGATAGTTAAAGGTCGATAACCCTGTAGAGAAAAACGCGTGTGAGGAAGGGGGGAAAAAAGACATATGATATCATTGTTTAAAATACTGATGTGATTATCATTGCCTGCTTTATTATGATTTTTGAGGGTATAACGAATGTATTTATTAGCAAAATGTTTAATGAATATTTTACTAATGTATAATTGATTTAGACGATTTTTATCCGTTACAGTAGATTTGAAACGTCACACTCCATGAAATTGTATTCATTATGAATCGTATTCTCAGAATAATAGCTAATGAAACGACAAAGTAGAGTATTTGAAATATATTTGAAGCTCAAAGTTTAAAAAAGAAGGCTTTAATTAAATATAATCTACATACTAAAAAATAAACCATTAAACATTTAAGTTAATATACAAAATTAAACAATTAAAATCATATAACTATTAATAATAATAAATTATAAATAAAGAATATTGAAATAATAGATTGATCCAGATAATTTTTCTTGTTCTAACATCGGAATTCAGTTAAATATGTCATAACTTTAGGTTGCAAACACAAGCGAGACGTGGAGTTTAATCAAAAAGATAATCACCCTCTTCTTCATGTAGAAGTTGCTATACACAATTGTGCACAGGATAGATATATCTCTACCGATGAGATCTAACTAATTATTAATAATAAAGTAAATGTCAAAATCATAAAATTAGACAAGAAATATATTAATAAAAAAATGTTAGAAATAAATTCATCTTAAAGATTTAGAGCAAAAGCTAATTATGTAGTAATGTCTGGCGATATTACTCCTTATTAAGAGCATCAAAAATATTTTCCCCGTTATTAAGGTGCTTATATAACAACATACTATTATCATGAAGGATATACACAATTGTTAATTATAATGCAACACCCAATGTAACTACCCTCGTTGTTGTGACCATTTAAACAGTTATTTTTGCCTTTTATGAGTTCTCTGAACACCATTTCTTGGAGCCCATCAACCATAGCTAAGCCTTAAGGGATAAAAAAGTAATATTTAATGACTATGTAATATTGGAAAACCTAATTATCATACCTAAGTCTTAAAACGAAGTAAGAAGTCTCAGACAAACTAGTTGCAAACCATCCAAAGCTACTACCCCCGTTGTTGTGACCATTTAAGCCGTTGTTTTTGCCCTTTACTGAGTTGTGTATCATAATTCTTGATATGTTTAGCTAAAATAGAATCATATTTTATGGTTAGATTTAAAAAAAATTGAATACTTACTGTGAGATAGTACAAAATTCAGAGTTCCATTTCGATATTCGTAAATACTTGTTACTGATAACTTGATCGTCATTTGGTGTGGATGACTCAAAACATTTTATATGTAATTCTATAAATGACATCAGTAACAACATCCTCCATTAATTTAATGATGGTTCCTGGGGAAGGGATATGTTTACCCTTGTATTTCTCCATAAATTTTTGAACGTAGATGATTAGCAATGGATAAGGTTATATTACATGCAATAAGCATCGTTGTGAGATCAAAGTTAAAGTCTGACTTGATGTATTCATCGTTAAATTGATTTTATAGATGAATATCCATACTCTAGTTATGAGATGAGGATAATGAGTGGCGTGTAATTCTAGACAGGGGACTAAAGGCACATTTATATCGACAAATCCGACAAACCATCTGTTTCTCATCCGGTAAGTATTTTCCAAATTCCTAGGCCTCCATTTTCAGAAATCCAGACAGAAGGCGACGTTATTTTAGGCATTTTATTCAGTTCCCTATCGACTATTCCCATCTAATATTATTATATTAATATTGAATAATAAAGGCGGGAATGATGACGTTCATGATTGATAGAAGAAGATGTATATTATTTAATCAATGATGCCATAAGTAATTCTTCTTTTCTCCTCGCACGCTTTTGTATTCTTACCAAAATTATCACCCTTACTCATAAGTGATAGTTAAAGGTCGATAACCCTGTAGAGAAAAACGCGTGTGAGGAAGAAGGGGGGGGGGGCAGGGCAGAAAGACTTATGATATCATTGTTTAAAATACTGATGTGATTAGCAGCTGCCTGCTTTATTATGATTTTTGAGCGTATAACGAAAGTGTTTAATAAATATTTTACTAATGTATAATTGATTTAGACGATTTTTATCCGTTACAGTAGATTTTAAACGTTACACTCCATGAAATTGTGATTCATTATTAATCGTATTCTCAGAATAATAACAAATGAAAGTACAAAGTAGAGTATTCCGAAATATGTTTGAAGTTCCAAGTTTTAAAAAAGAAGGCCTAAATTAATTATAATCTACATACTAAAAAATAAACCATCATACATTTATGTTAAATATACAAAATAAAACAATTGGCTCCATATAACTAATAACAATGAATTTATATATACAAAATATTGAAATAATAGATTGATCCAAATAGTATTTTCTCGGTCTGATATCGGAATTCAGTTAAACATGTCATAACTTTAGATTGCGAAACACAAGCCAGACGTGGAGTTTAATCAAAAATATATAATCACCCCTTTTTCTTCATGTGGAAGTTGTTATATACAATTTTGCACAGGATAGATATATCTCTACTAATGAGATCTAACTAATTATTATTAATAAAGTAAATATCAAAATCATAAAATTAGGCAATAAATATACTAATAAAAAAAATGTTAGAAATTAATCCATCTTACAGATTTAGAGCAAAAGCTAATTATGGAGTAATGTCCGGCGATATTACTCCTTATCAATAGCATCAAAAAAGATCCCCCCCCGTTATTTATGCTTATATAACAACATACTATTATCATGAAGGATATGCACAATTGTTAATTATAATGCTACACCCAATGTAACTACCCCTGTTGTTGTGACCATTTAAGCAGTTGTTTTTGCCTTTTATGAGTTTTTGGAACACCATTTCTTGGAGCCTATCAACCATAGCTAAGTCTTAAGTGATAAAAAAAGCAATATTTATTGACTATGTAATATTGGAAAAACTAATTATCATACCCAAGTCTTTAAGTGAGGAAACTAGTCTCAGACAAACTAGTTTTGAACCATCCAAAGCTACTACCCCCGTTGTTGTGACCATTTAAGCAGTTGTTTTTGCTATTTAATGAGTTGTGTATCATAATTCTGGATATGTTTAGCTAAAATAGAATCGTATTTTATGGTTAGATTTAAAAAAAATTGAATACTTATTGTTAGGTAATACAAAATTCAGAGTTCCATTTGGAAATTAGTAAATATTTTATACTTTTTACTGATAACTTGATCGTCATTTGGTGTGGATGACTCAAAACATTTTTATATGTATTTCTATAAATGACATCAGTATCAAAATCATCCATTAATTTAAAGATGGTTCCTCGGGAAGGGATAGGTTTAACCTTGTATTTCTCCAGAAATTTTTTTGAACGTAGTTTGATTAGCAGTGGATAAGGGTATATTACATGCAATAAGCATCTTTGTGATATCAGAGTAAAATTTTGACTTGATGTATTCATCATTAACTTGATTTTATAGATGAATGAATATCCATGCTCTTGATATGAGATGAGGATAATGAGTGGCGTTTAATTCTAGACAGGGGACTAAAGGCACATTTATATCTACAAATCCGACAAGCCATCTGTTTCTCGTCCGGTAAGTATTTCTAAATTCCTGGGCCTCCATTTCCAGAAATCCAGACCGAAGGAGACGTCATTTTAGGCATTTTATTCAATTCTCTATTGATTATCAGTATCTAATATTTAGGGTTCTTGGTTGTTGAAAGAGAACGAATTTGATTGGTTGAAAGATATTATATAAAAAAAAAGGAATGATACATGTTGGTACCCTTTCATCTTCTAAACAACTTTTCCTCAGTGTTGTACTAATCATCATCAAGGCAACTTCTCCTTACTGTTCTCCCACGTGCATCATCATTATACTGAAGAAAACGTGTCTTTTTTCATGGGTTTCTAACAACGGAGGTACTGATGTGTGGAATTATGATTTGGAAAATAAAAGTATATCTTACCTTTTTTACCAGTTTCTCCTGCCCATGTCGTTCTTTATGGCAAGTTATCCGCCACTCCAAAAACCTCCCATCACATCAACAACTTAAAATTCTTCAAGAAACACAAGGTTCAAGGAGACGAAGGATAATTAAACGGTTCATCATTCAATTTGGACGTAGCAAAGTTATTTGTGTGTTATAATATCCCTTTAAATGTTCTGGATCATGCCAATTTCTCCAAGTTTATTGAAAAATATACTGGAAAAACTTCTCCAGGTAGATGGGTCGTTAACAACTTGGTTGTGTAAGTATGCCAAGGAGTTTTGAATAGAATAAAAGAAGATGTGGAAGAAAATAATATTTTTGTTGCGCTAGATGAGACAAGAGATTATCAAGGGAGGTCCATTGACGGCAATTTTGATTGGCCCTTTGGAAGGACATTTCTGTGCCAGACTTTACCTTATTGACATGATTGATATTCAGATTGCAAACGCAAAGAATGTAAATAATATTATTGTTGATCATAAAATGGAATGAATGTTTTGTTAACATTTAATTGTTAACTAGGTAAATATTAACAATATTTTTTAATTAAGTTGTTACTTTATTGCCGCATTTCTATTCTTTAGATTTCGTGCCAAAGTTATCAATTCATCCTTTGGTGGTCACTAAGAAGTTATAAGTACACTTCCTGTAATGATGGGGTTGATTTTCTCTAACTAACGATATATTTTGTCTTGCATAAATTTACAGAATATAATATACCATTTATAAAATTATTTAAGGGGCATTAATATAATAATACTATACAACAATCCCTCTTTCTTCATGTGTAAACAAATAAATATTTTAAGATAAAGATTTATTCTAAACCATACTCTTTTAATTAGGTTGGAGTCGACATTTACTTTGAACTCTTGATTCAGCGACAGATAAAATTGCACCACTGTCATATGTAGCTATTATATTTTTGAAGTAATTTCGATGGACATTCAATGCATCGATGGGTAATTTATTCAGTTCAAATTTTTGAATAGAGTGATCAAATAAATCAATAGATGATCAAAATAGAGTTATCTTTTAGACACCTGCATACTCTTGCATAGTGGCCTCTCTTAACAAATCTTGTGCATTCGACGCTTTTTGCAACGCAAACTTTCTCATTCTTATCACTATCTACACAATCTTTCTTGGTTCTTGTTCAACGATCCCTACAGCTTTTACTTCTTCGATATATATTGAATTCATATGACTTTGTATTCGTGATAACACCCTTTCACAGTAAATCATTTAGACTATTTTGATTATTCTTCGCCGTTTCTCCTATTTTCCAATAATATATACTTCACATATTTTATTTGCACCATCAAAACATCTTAATTGTGCTTCTATATACTTACAGACTCCGGTCAATTTGTCATCCTTGAATGTTCTTTCAAATAGAAGTTATATATTTGCATATCAGATCTTAAGATGATTAGATATACTTTTTAAGCACTACCGAATGCACGTAATGCATGCAATGACGGGCTTGATATTCCCTAATTATATTTGGTCTTACGAGTAATAAGGAAATTGGGAGTGAGAATTGAAGTATTCAAGATTTATCATTGTTCATACTTGCAGTACATCACGAATTCAAACTTATTAATGGAATTGATATTTATGATAGTAACAATTAATTGTTGTGATTCGTGCGTTATAGGCATTAAGGATACTAAAGGACTCTTAACAAGAAAAGGGTTTATTTAAACTATGAGTTGACTTTAGGAGAATTGAACACGAAGAGCTTCAAGGAAATTTTTTTGAGTAAATAATATATTTTTCGTACAATATATTTTGTCTCACATAATTTTACAGAATATAATATGGATTTATGTATCGTTATTTATATGGAAATTATATATTAATAATATACAAGATGATACATCATATTATGATGATTTCCATTCTAGGGGCTCACACATTACCATTGCATAATATGATACTCAACTTCTGTCTCGCAAAGTATGAGTATTTTGACCAAATTTAAGACTATTTCTCGCTTTGATTTAGATTGTCGTGATAGGTTTTTTCTTTATCTAAATATTTTTACGTCACCATGTAAAGAATGAACATGTACAGCTTCATGCAAAAATTATTATAGTTTGCATTTAATTTACACAAATGCTATTTACGATTTGTTATATCCACCTTGTATATTGATATTTGTAACCAAAGTTTTATATTAGGACAATTAATATTTAATACTATTTTGTACCATACAATAAATTATAACTAACACTAGGACACTTTCTTGATGATATTATTTTGATTAAATAATACCAAGTAAAGCTATATTTTGGTGAAGGAAAGCTTTTATGTGTAGGAAATTTTCAGATAAGTTGTAATGTTAAAAAAAAATCATAATTGAGATATCTTATAAGTATGTTCGAAATTACCAATCGACCATCGATTTAGGAATAAAATTTTGCTTATGTCCGAAAGGAAACAGGGGAACCAGATAGTTGAAGTTGTATTTGCAGGCGCACTTGCGCAAAACACGATTCCCACAGACCTACTAATATTATATTACCATTGAATAATAAGGCTGGAATTGATAACGTTCTTGATAGAAGAATATGTTTATTATTTAATCAATTATGTCATAAGTATCTATTCCTTTCTTCTCGCACGCTTTTGTATCCTTATCAAAGTTATCAACCTTACTCATAGTGAAGATAATTTATTTTTACTGACACAACCTAATATACCTTATACATAATATACGAATATAACTATGAATTATGATTTGAAAACAAAACAACTGAATAAATAAATATTACACAAAAATCGACAAATCCCGGCCACAACATTCTCGTGAAATTAAAGGTCCAGTTTTATTCGCATGAATTTGAACTCGTCCAGAGCCACCTTTGCTATTCTTGGTGAAGGGTATACACCTCTGAAATGCACCGCTAAGATAAGAGTCTGGAGCTGGCATATCACCTTCGACACCAAACTTAGCCCCTCATTGGTTTTTGTAATGATACTTTCTCAACGTCCACTTTGGCTAGAACCTCTAGACGGATGAATTTTCAGCCTATTCAAAACTTATATACATGGTTTCCCTGTTTGACTAATATATTTTTTATATTGCCCAAGATGTGCTTATAAAATTATTACCATTATCGCACCATATTACATTCTGTATGCATCTCCGGCAAATAAACCTTCTAAAAGCGAAAAATAAATTCTGGCATACTCAAAGACTTGACTATTTACATGTGAACAGGCTGCCTCGCTGTATCTTTATATGTTATACAATGAGTAATAAAAACTAATGGCTAACAATTTATCCGTAGTATTTGATTAATAGTAAATTGATAAATTAAAGTATTATAACGTATATTTGAGATATTAAGTTACAAAAGTATGGGTAAAATAAAAACAACTAAAATAACGATGAACTATTACAAAAAATATTAATTAGAAATTGTAATAGAAGTTATCCATTGAAAATCAAACGAATTAATAATCACAAATGATACTTCATATAATTTATTAATATTAATTACCGTATTGCAAATGGATTCAACTATTGTAAACTATATATATACAAAATATAATGAGGTATTTTAAACAAAAATATATTAATACTAATTGTTAATATGAATAATAACTATCCTCATCATATCATACTTCAAATACACTAAAAATAATTAAAATTATCTTAAATAAATTCCATATCCACATGTTGGAATCTATGGAGCATAATTAAGTGTGTATCCAAAGAAGTTGATATTACAGAAACACCTGGCACACCATTTGAAGCTATGACTCCCTTTGAGACCATTCAATCAGTTGTTCTTCGTTGTTTTGAAATCCAGATACAACTTAACAAACAACGACGAAAATTAGATCAATTTATGATGAGACGAAAATATGAAAATTCTTCTGATATGTTCTCGAAGAGAAAGAACCAATACCAGACATAGGGAATCGAAGAAAAATACTTTTAACTTGATCATCCATCTTAAGGGAGCAGATTCGAATCCTTGCTTGCAATAAAGTTTGCAACAGTGACGAGATCCATTCACGGTTAGTAGGGAATTTCAATATTTGAACTATAATTATTATTTACTTAATTTTAATTTGTACGAGGCACAGTATTACAAAGAAATATTAATTATTACGAAGTATGACGTCTTTATCTTTACATTGAAATAGTGAGTATTATTAAGATAATTTATTAAAGCATAATAACATTGTTTATAGTAGTAAGTAAAATAAGAAGGGGTAAGGTTTAAAAAAATACAACTAAAAAAAACCAATTATATTAATTATTAATAACAGTCATAAGCAGAGAATCAGACAAATTTACAAGGACAAATGATAAGATATAGAAGTTTGTTTGTTTAGCTCCTAGATACACTCCACCACACCGGAACTCAATCCGGTATCAGCTGGTAGAAATTCATCTATGTGTTTCTAACTTTATTATTATAAAATCAATCATAATTACACAACATATAAAAAATCCTCAAAAGTTGGTCCTCCATTGATCTTTTCTTTTCCACAGACTCCATAGCAAGTTCAGTCATTTCCTGCATTGTATGACCACAGTCATAGATAAGATGAATTGGTGTTTCTTCATCTTCTTTACAGAGTTGACAGATCGTGCTCAGGGGTTTATCCATTTTAAAAAGATGCCTATTAAGTTGTATGTGGTCACTAACCATACCAAGTTTACTTGAGATTTGATGTCTCATGTATTTGTAAACTTTTGTTTCGATGTATGGCTCCACGATAAACTGCTTAGATTGGTGGCAGCTATACAAATATTGCTAGATAGTTCGCCACTCATTCAAATTGGATTTTCTGAGAGCTTTCTCAGCCTGACACACAGAATTGGGGATAGAAACTGGCGCACCCCCATCTGCACCCTCCTTAGCCAAAACATCAGCATTTCCTGGGCTATTTTTATGACTCTTGATTCATCCAACTGTGATATCACCCTTGGAATTCTCAAGGGGATTTTCATAACAAAAAATTTCTTCCCTCAATATGTCACCTGGTTTTATATTTAAACTATCTATAGCGAACAAGCTATCAGATAATATTAATATCCTGTTGCTATTTGTTTTGTCACATGGCAAATTACTTATTAGATTTTTTATAGTTTCAACTTCAGCTTAGAATACTATGTTTGTAGCATCAAGTCTTAATGAACGTTCCCCAATAACGGCGTCATGTTGTGTTTAGGCCCATGGTCACCTGTGTGACCATTTATTGCGTCAGTATATCTAACTATATCATATTCTTCTATACTCCATACTCTGGTAACTTTGCACCGTATGTAGGTATATGACCAGACCTGAGTACATTGCCTCCGAATTGGGATATACTTCGCTAGGCAGCCATCAAGGTATTCTAGATGCTCTTTATGTGAATGATAGAGCCATTTAAGAGGTTTTCTATTTTTGTTCGTAGTCTTGTTTAGCAGGCACGTTCCGTTACATAAAGATGTAAAGGAATTAATCCACATAAAACTTCCATAGTTGCTGTTGGCGTCGACAGCATGGCCCCGGTTATTCCTAAAAGATCTAATCTTTGTAGTTTGCGAAGCTCAGTTTTCATTAACTCGCGAGATTGGAGTTTAGCTAAGAAGGCAATCGCTTCATAACTAACTACCGATCTAACATAAGTTTCATAAACTCCTCTAGACTTGAGTGTGCTGAGTTCCGAGTTCAGGCCCATGAATGACTTCAAAGCAAAGAGGCTCTCTACGAAGCATAGAAGCAATAGAAATATTAAATATTATGAAGTATGAGAGATTTCTTGCTACATTGAAATAGTGAACACTATTAAGATATTTTTTAAAGTATTATAATGTACGCTTATAATAGTAAGTTAAATAAGTATGGTTAAGTTAAAATGAAACACAATTACATTAATCATAAGTAGAAGTCATGAGCAAAGAATCAGACAAATTTAAAATGACAAATGATACGATATAGAAATTATTAAAATAAAATAAAACAAATAGATTCAACAAATTATTAGCGACATTTTACATATACAAAATGAAATGATACATTTCCATACAGAAATAAATATACTTATTACCAGAATAGGTTTGAATTGGCAATGTAGACAAAAATATCGAAACAAGAGAGATACATAATTTAGGAGCCTAGAATTATATTCTGCTCGCTTTTCAATGACTAAAGATGCACACATGTAATAAAGAAATCAAGAGTCCAGGCTATATAGGTAATTATCCATATAGATTATAAATCACAACTCCACCTTATAAATGGAATCGTCAATGAGATAAGTTATTTCTGCGTTATTATACATCAAAGTAACTGAAGACTCTTACAAATGAAATATTTTTCTTAGAGTAAGAGAGGAAACAGAGTTGGCTTAAGAAGAAAATAACTTCAGAATTTCAATGAAGAAGCAGTGGATGGACGATGAGAACTCTTTCTGTTCCTCAGTTGGGCCTTCCGTGGATTATTCTGTCTTTTTATGGAACTAATTAGTTCTTATAGCAGTATACAATTATTTCGAAGAAGATTTGGAGGAATTTATGTACTTTTAAGTATAGAAGCAATGATTCACGATGTCAGAAGTAACTATCGCAGACCTTGATGAAAAGGTATACCCATTAAAGAAAATGAGATCTTCCGAGTGAGGCACACACAGACAAGATCCCCTGAACAGAACAGGAAAAGAGGATCCGAAGGCGTGTGGCTTTTTCAAATGGAATATATGAACTCTGAGGAAAAACGTATAGATGGAGATCCAATCAAATACAATCCAGGTGGAGGGAGAACTTTTTTAAGGCCTTTGACTAATTAAATTAATTATATTCAATATTGCACTAAGGTAAGCGGCTCACTGTTATATTTTTTAGAGGGAGATGTTGTACAAGATTATTTATAAATAATGAAGAAGAAAAAGGAAACGCAACAAACGTTTTCCTTTTTTAATCTCAAAGCATTAATTTATTTGACCAAGAAGCCCATATAACGAGTTATAAGTATGATAAAGACATTTAAAAAAAAGGTTTTACTAATTTTTAATGTTCGGCTTTAAAATATATTATCATATTTTGTCGCTATCTGGAACACCGAAGGCTTAAACCAGCTTTGATCCTTAAAAATCGCCAAAAATAATAATAAACGTATGACCCTTTCCTGAAGGCCACAAGGCTTGGAAAGAAAAAATAAGGGCATATTTGGAGTCAGGAGATTATTATAAACAGCTTCTGTCAAACCATTTCCGATCTAGCTCTAATAATTTCAGAAACAGAAATATTATTTATTTCTTAGCAATACATGATAGGATTTTCAAACACAAATAATAATCATAGAACTGAACAAGAAATTATATGTTTATTCTAACATGTTACTTTAAAGGTGAATTTCTCTACATCGACTGATAAATATAATCATGAATTATTCTAATTAAAGATTCATAGCATTGATATCTAAATATAATGTAATAATAAATATTGGAAAGTAAAAGTTGAACTTGCTATCACAATAAATTATCAAAATCAAATTAAAATGAAAGAAATATCATCCAGACGTCATTATGTGCCATGTCTTTAGTTTGAGTAGTGACGATAATAACGATTTGTTGCATTAAAATACGCAAAGTATGGACTAATTCATGCTCAACATCTTGAATAATCCACACTTATGTTCTGTATGCATGATATAAGTTTAAAATTCCTGAGGTTAAAAATCGTCTCTCTCTCTCTCTATATATATATCCAGGGGAGGATGATCCATCCTTGGTAATAAACTGTTCAAAAATGTACCACAAACATATGCTCATCTTGGAAATCAAATCAGAAACACTATTTTCAATATTTGTATTCAATTAGAAAAGGAAGATCAAATCCAATTACGACAGATGAGACAAGAATTACTTAATGTGAAGTCATCTATAGATGAAAACAATACAAGAGAAATATGATGAACTACGAAGGAACTGACAATCTCATAGATATGTTATTGGTATTCCTTCAAAAATGTCTGCCTTCGATGTGGTTTAATAAGCAGTACTCCATACTCACTAGTAAAGGCGATTTGCAATTAAAAATTAGATCTTAAAGAAATAATAGGAAATTTTGTATAAAAAATAGCTCTTTCTTCAATATAATTGTATCATACTTGATCATTGCTTTTGGAGGACTCATTCAAGTTTCACCACCAAAAAATGAAATTTTCCGACAAATTCTTTCTCCAAACGATTCACATTTCCATGATTGATTACTTAATTTACAAATGAGGGGTTTTAATGGACGATCAGATAAGTCCCTATCTTTCCGTTTATGATTCATCCATTTTTAACTAGAATTATTTTTTCTCTTCTACAATTGTTATTTAATAGAATAATGATATATTATTTATTTTAAAAGTTCTAATAATGAGGTTGCATGTCTTGTGCCTATCCAGATGTTAAGTAATTTATGATTGAATATCACTTTTTCAGTGTCCAGGTTAAAATCTGACTCTGTATGCGGCAGATCCTTCTAGTTCTGAGTACGTATCCTCATCATCCGGTCCACGGAAAATTAAATAATTTCAACATGTACCTAAACTTTCGTCTAAGGCAAGAAAAACATCCTTTCCCACAAGTTCTTCCTTAATCTTTGACAACACTAATTAACTTTGGGACTCCATTGACTTAGTGATGGTGTAGCGATGATAAAACATAAACGAATAATTATGACACCTTTAGAAAATATAAAACATATATTCAATTTGCAACTGCAAAAAGCTGGATTATTATCCTGCTTAATAATATTCGTACTACATGGTTGTATTCGTCATAAAATTTTTATTAGTTTCTTCATAATAGACATAAACAAAAAACTTATTTAAATATTCATCAACACACAAACAGTTTTCTTGTATTGAGCTGTTTTAAGACATTATTTTTTGCCCCGAACCTATAATTTTAATCTACATAATAACACAACAGCCAATTTGTAGTGGGATCTGTTTTTCCACGATCGATACTTGTGCTTTGGACTTTTGACGCACTTTCCTACCTTATTCTCCTTAAACTGTCTTTAGAAGCGTAGTATCATCCTGTTTTCTTGTTCTTCTTACTTGTGATTAATCTTCTCTGTTGTACTTGGCTGTTCTGAGCAGATTGGCAATGTAAACACTTGAGATATGTCCAAACATCTTCATTTTCCCGATGACATGGAAGGTTCTGAAGTGTTGCATTTAAGGGCACAGATGGAACAATTTTGTTCTCCAGATATACATTGTTGACAGAATACCTATTTCTTGTCATCAACCGGTGTTCTCTTTATATTTCAAGCCTTTCCGGTCTATATTTCCGCTCATCACTATTAGATGCTACTCCGTGGTTATTTCACACTCTTTGGATAAATTTATGCCCTTCATCAAAGCAGAAAAGTAAAAGTACCATTTAAGTGTATTTAATTTTATTTCATAATCAATTAATAATATAAGTATACATTTATTTACTTTAATTTTTGTATAAAAATATAATTTATCGATAAGCACAATTATTGTACATGACCTTTGATATAAATTTATTCAAAAAATCCTTCCTGCAACAAACCAATGGTCTTATTTAGCCCTACTGATTTTATGTATCTATGTATTTTAAATACGAAGTATTGGTATTTTTATTTACTAAATAAATAATAAACTTAATTTAATACAACAATCCGATTTATCCTTCAATTCCTGGCTAAGAGTCATAGTTAAATATAATCGCATATACCTCTCCATTTTCATCTACACCTTCTCTATCATAATAAAAATACATAAATTTTTTGAAAAATGAGAGTTTGTCAAAAGATTCGCAAAAAATAGGGAAAATATTGTTTTAAATATGACTGGAGGATAGTTATAACAAAAAGAAAGAAAATTTGAAAATTCGAAATGTGTGTATAAGCAATTCAGTGAACTCACCTAAAAAACTGGAGGAGCAGAATCAAATCATCGTTTAGAAGAGTTAACGACTTAAAGAGAAGAAGTGAGATTTATAATTTTGACTACATTTAAAGATAATTCGTTGAATATTTCAAGCATAGGAACTGGTACATGGACACAGCAGCGAGATCCAGTGTCTTCTATCTGTGGCTTCTAGAAAAGGAAGAGTTTTTAACAGAAATATTCGAACTGCTCTGGTAGTATTGGACTCCTTAGCCATTTCAAATTCCTTATTACAGCAGATATTTTTGCAATATATGAATCGGCAGACCCATTTTGTGTCATAGAGTTGCTAAAGCTCTCTTCACGAGTGTCTAAACATTCATTTTGGGATATCCTTCTACCGATGATGGACAAAAAGCCCGCTATAATTAGAACGTATAATTTTTCTATTAATGAGAAAAGTCAAACATTTTAGATGGTTTTTCATTGAAATCACTACATAATTTATATGAAATATATTGATAAAAATGAACATTTTAATTGAAAAATTTATGGTGACAAATGGAATGGCAAATAGTTTTCAAGGGGTTCGGTTACCATGCTGTAAAAGTGTCACTTCATAGAAATCAGAAGAGTTCGAGAAAACTGAAATCAGTTTTGGATTCTGCGCTTCAATCAAAATAAAGATTATCTTCATATTTATGCATCTGACTAACCCTACAATCAATTTTTCTGGTTCCACAAATCATATCGTCGTCATCTGAATTATCGTGATTAATCTTTGAAAAATCCCTGGGAACACTAAATGGCGTTTCCATTAAAATTTAGATAGTATTTGTTTTTTAAATATTTCATTTGATTGCTAACATATTTGAGAATATATTCAAATATTTATCGAAAATTAATTAATAAAAATTGAAAACTAATTGTCAAGAAAACAAATAATCTAAGAATACACTTAGTTTAAGGTTAAAAGAATTGATTTGGAGTATTTTTAATATTATTATTGCGATAACATGAAAAAAACTTAAAATAGTATTAAAAAGAATATAATTTTACTTTTAAATCAAGTCGGAGTAATGAAAGCGTGCGAGGTGAATGTCATTTTTTACTCCAAATCATAATGTTAGGTTTATAAATTAAGAGGTGTGTTTATATTGCATCAGTGAATGATTTGAACTAAGAAATAAGTGTATACAGTACGCCAGTGATGCTTCTATTTTTCTTTCTTATCTATAAAACCTACATCTAATTATTGCTTTCTTTATTTATTTTCTTCTCTTATTTTTGCATAGCAAAGTAGTAATAAAAAGTATAACTAGTTGTCGAAAAAAAGGTGAGCTTAGTGGCCATCAGCACTTTTTCAGAATAATTTTTGCGAATTAAGTTGAACTAGATCATTCATAATTACATTTGCTTCGTAACTATAAATTACTATTATATATTATTATATCACTAATCTAAGAAATTGATATTTAATTTTTTTCATTGATTGTATGCCTTATGTATTGAACCATAAAAAATATAAACTCCATACATAATAGTTCTAAGAGCTAAATTTTTGAATTGTTGGTATATGTGTTTTTGAAGTTTTTTTTATTGCAGGCAACTTAATGATAAACATGTCTCAAGTATCGAGAGATGAAGATGGAGATAGTTTTAGGCGTGGTAGGAGTCATAGCTTTCGTGACTCTAATAAATACGTTAGAACACAGTCTGGAACATTTGTTCGTGCTGATTCAGATGTCCATGAAAGATCAAACTCTGGAACAATGCCCACATTTCGCCATGCTATACATGAACGTTTAAAAAAGTAAGTTCCTCAATTAGAACAAAAAAAATAATGTCCTTTTAAAATTAGAACCAAGGATGATATGCCTAAAGGACTTATGCGCGAGGTTTTAGAAACGTATAAGCCACATATTCTAAGCCGTAGACGACAACTAATTGAAGATTGTGTGAGAGATTTACGACTAAATAATGACCATATTCATATTGTTGAGCAAGAAATGAGAAGTGCGATTCTAAAAGGCTTAAATGGAGAAGCTAATGCAAGTGTTAAATGTTATCCAACGTATGTTTGTGAATTACCAAATGGATGCGAAGAAGGGCAATTTCTATCTTTGGATCTTGGAGGAACAAACTTTAGGGTCCTATATCTGGAGATTGAAGAGGGTGACTTTCTAATGGACAGTAAAATATATGCAATTCCTCAAGGCATAATGACTGGTAAAATAATTTACTACATAGAAATTCTCCTTTCAACTTATTTTAGGTAGCGGTGACCTTCTATTTAATCATATTGCCCAGTGCTTGGCTGATTTTGTTAACGACCGTCAATTATCAAATGAAACATTGCCTTTGGGTTTCACTTTTTCTTTTCCATTGGAACAAATTAGTTTGGCAAAGGCTAGACTTGTTCGCTGGACAAAAGGTTTTAATTGCTCTGGATGTGAAGGAAAAGATGTTGTAACTCTTCTTCAACAAGCAATAAATCGGAGAGGCGATGTTAAAATTGACATTTGTGCCATTTTAAACGATACTACTGGTAATGTAAAAATATTTAGTAATAAATTATGATCATGCTTTAAAAATATATTTGATTACGACATTTTGTTATAAAAATTAAAGGTTTTTATTTTTTTACTTTATTACCAATAATAAACTATTGTTTTTTGGTTTTTTTTGTATCAATATAAATATTTTAAAAAGCTTTGTTATGAATAACGATAGATGTCTAAGTAATTGATAATGATTTATACTTTTAACCAAATATAGGGTCACTTCTACCCTTATTTTCATCAAGTTACTGTGTGTCAAAATATATTATTTATTATCTTTATATTAAAGCAGATATGTTATTTTAGGTAGTCGATATATAAATTGATATTTATTTAGTAAAATATGGGCAAAAAATGAAATATGCAATTTAAATTATCATTTTATGAAACAATTCCAAATCATTTTAGAAAATTATAATAAAAAGTATATCGTGCTTATTATTTTTTTATTATAAAAAAATATATATTTTTAATTTTTAAAAGCTTTTAAAGACCTACACCGTTGAAATTTGAAAACATTTTCTTGATAAATTCAGAAATAATTGAATAACATCATACATTAATTTAACAATATTTTTAACTGTTTAAAAGTATTGCATGATTCTAAATTTTTTCAGATAATTTTTTTTGGAGTGTTTTTTCATTAATCTTTAAACCGTGACTATATTTTTTACCTTTATTTTTATGTTGTTAATAGTTCAATATATGAAATAAATATTTGGAGGAAACGTTGGACACAAAAGTCTACAATATAAAATCTAAGTATTAGTGTGCAACGCTCATTGTTTTAGAAAAGCGATAACATTGCTCAAATTTTCGTCCATTTATATAAGTTTGTATTACTTTTCTATTTCTACCCCTTATGAGATAAATTCAAAAAATTTAAGAGTCAAAAATAATTTTAAAGATTCTAAAAATAGATGATTGAAGTTATATGTCAAGATAAGCTAGAATATCTTCTTTTTTTTTCATGCTATATCTGTGACTCTGCTGTTTTCGGTTGACGAGTTTGCCTTTCATGTAGCTGGCCACTTGAAGAGGACTCGAATATAAATTCTCCCAGCGTCACTGTCAGTTCCTTCATGTGTAGAGATACCGTTGGAAGATAAATCTTTGTAATATGTAAACGAATTTTCCTAACTAAAATACGATTTTTTTAAGATTTTTATGTAGTAAATTAACATAAGATTTCAAAATCTCACGTAAGCATGGATTCAAACAATAGAGAAACTTTTATACAAGCTCAAGCTAATTATCAGGCTTAACTGGATGATAGCTCACGAAACCTTGTAAATACATGTCCGCTAAGACAGTGGTTCCCAAACTTTTTTGTGCCCAAAACACATTAAAAGACAAATAAAAATATCTTCACACACCTATTTTAATTGAATCATAATTTGGATTATTGTACGCTATTGCAAATAATGTATGGTTGTAACAAATCGTACCACACACTTGAACTAGCAATATATGGAATTTAATTGCAATCATAAAGAGTTGTCAAATTCAAATACTCCTATTCCAGGGGGGGAAATCAGTGCTGCTCATTTTTAATTAAGAGGAAGCGCGCTCATTGCTTTAAAAAACCGAGCGGGAGTGTGCTCAGGTTTGTTGGAGCAGACTATGCTCTGATAATAATCTTTCATATATTTCCGATTGAAGTTTATATTATTAGGGAAAAATAAATTAAAGTTTTATGTTTAAATCATACTACAATTTTTCAAACATAGAACATTAAAAGATCTTAAGGAAAAGTAATGCGAAAACATTTTCTTTTTTTTTTTCACATACTTCATTTTTTAATGGATGAGTACTAAGATATGTGGACTCTGAATTTGATTCAATGTAGATAAATAAACAGAAACAATTGCAAGGTGAAAATTTAAACCACTGAAATTAAGCCATGGATGGAATTTATCTTTGAGCCTAAAATCCGAAACTGTGTTCAGCTTTTCTTTCATTGTTCTAGATTTATTGTAATTCGGTACTAAAAATTTTCAGAGTCATTTTTCAATTCAAAGACAATCATTAAATTAAAAGTGAGATAATTTTTTTTGTAAAAATGTACAATGTTTCAGAATATGTTTTACTACTTGTGAACTCGAAATTTGCCCGGCGGTGGCTCAAAAAAGAAATAATAATACCATAAATGAATTTTAGATGACACCGTCTAGGTCTATAATTGTCAAAACATCTACATGGAGTAACTTTTAACCTCCAAGGAGAAAGAAAACTTCCAAAACTAAACTTAATAAGAAAAACAACAACATCCCCTTTTAGTTCAATATGAAAATGTCATGTCTAGCTTATAATGTAAACTCGATTGCTTCTTGTAGAAGAAGGTCTTCGATCTTCAATTATTTGAAATCTACAAGCTTTCCTGACATTTTAGCCTTAATGGATACGAGACTCAGGGATTCAAAAAAAAAAAAATCATTTTTTTGGTTTTTTTTTTTTTTAGTGAGCTGCTATATCAAAAGCATCCCATCGATCTCGATAAGTTTTACTTTTAGTGAAAAAATCCTTATCACGAGTGCTTATCGTGTTGGATATGGTAATTACATAAAGGTAAACATTGACTTTTCATGCGAAATCTTGAGAATTTTTGGAGTATATCGCCCAAATAGGGACGCAGTTTACTTCTTTTTAAATATAATCTGAGGAATAAAAGTGCAAATCATCTTAATTTTAAGAAATCTAAATGTTACTCGACAAATTAGAAAGGACACGCTTAATTATAACAGTTCAAAAAACTTTCAAAATAAACAAAACCTAGAGGGAGTTTTTCCAAGTATTGCCTTGAAGACTTAAGTCTTTTTGATTAAAAGAAATAATCCGTATATGACGTATTACAAGAAAAATAAACCAGGAAAACTAATGGGAAGCAGACTAAAACATAAAATAAATTGGAATTTAAATGTATCACTCCTCAATGATAGTTACACTCGTAACGAAATAGAAAAAGTTATTACAAATGCAGGTACCTTGTTGACAATAGATTACTTTCCACGTGCTTGGACCTCCGACATGTAGAAGAAAGGTCAAAGAACATTTTCTTTGGAAGGTATAATTAGGCTGCATTCGAACAACAAACGGAAATTAACCGTCTTCAAGATATAAAAAAGATGAGTGATAGTGGATTCGATATTCAAAAGGATCTGGATAACATTATTGGACACAAAAACGAAGGCAGATCAATAAGATCTAAATCATAGTTTGACATCGTTATATATTCTTCCAGCCTTTACAATATCGAAAAAAACTTATAAACTAAGTCGATATCTGAAATTGTTAGATGAACTTCCGCCGTCTATGATATATTTCAGATAATGCATTATGCTCCTTTCCCATGTTTGAGAAAGATCTAAGCTCGTGATAAGACACGCAACAGGAGATTTCAAAACGTAAAAATTAAATTTCAGATACCAAGGATTGAGTGGAAGATGACACATTGCTGATTCTGCAGAAATTAGTAGAATCTTCCAGTATTCAGAATCGGTTTGTTATCCATATCACGAAATGTAAGAACGTTCCCGTTGATGGCCATCGTTTGAAGTTATCTCGGTTGTTATTGGAGATTCTTAAAGAATGAGTTCTTATTTCCATTTTGGGGCATGACATCTATTGGACTATGGGAATTAAACACAGGTGATTTACTCCATATAATATTTTGTGCAGCTGCCCAGTCCATGGAGTGCAATACCACTTCATTGATGGAATATTCCGTACAAAATATCAACATCATATATACAGATGACTCAGTGATGAATCTTCTCCATTCCAACTGAGGTTTGGACATGATGTCCGTAAAAATCTTCATATCCGTTCCTCTTCCTTTAAGAGCCTCTTGCCTACCAATGTTAGAGCTATGCCCATATAAATCATTAGAGCAATTAATTTGGAGTTGTATATGTGTACTCTCTTTTGCAAGTTATACCATCTCCAGGCCTGACAGCACTTGTGGGGTTGAAAGTTTAGCTTCTCAAAGTTAGATAAAGAAGGTTGATTTCTCTCACATTATATTAAAAAAATATTTACGCTTTCAACTACTTCATATCTTCCAATTATTTTGAGAGGCCCAGCGCACAATGTACCAATCGGAAGAATGGAAATCGTTTCCGCATTGATTTTCATCCCCAAAATAGAGAAAATTTATCAAAATAGAAGAGTTAAATCTCGATGCTTTTCATTACTTGTGCATCCAAATTTCCCTCTACCATCAGTGTAAGGTCATCTCTTTTAATATCAATCAAATAATTTGTCCTTCCTATGGAAACACCAAAACCTCCATATTTCTGCATAAGTGTCCAACTTCATTGTTCTATTGCAGCCAAAAATAGTAACAGAGATACGGGACATCCTTGTCTACAGTTTTTTCCTAATACTATATGCTTACTCTGTAATCCGTCAGTCACTATAATTGAAGTTCCATTGAAAATGAGAGCACGGATTTGATTTAAAAAAATCCTACAGAGTCAAAATCTTTACTGAAGTCAATATCAATGATTGATCCAAATTTTTGTCTTATTTTGACAGAATTAATAGTTGCCTGAATATAGCGTAAAATAAGCGTAATATGTCGTTTTTTAAAAAGACTGATTTGTTATATGAACCCAACAATTTGTTAAGTATAGGCTCGATTTGTTAAGCTAAAGCACCTGCTAAAGTTCTGTATGATTCATTAAGTATTGTCATAGACCTCCAATGACTGAGTGATGTCCTATTACCTTTTTTTTGGGGGGGGTGAGGGCAGTCCTATCTTGAGTTATAGCTGAGGCGAGCATACACCTCTTTTCCATCTCAAATCCAATCCTCAGTAAATAGAGATCAATATAATCAGTACATATTTTTCCTTTTATACGTGTAAGGTCCAGAAGCTATGTAGTCTCGGTAAAACTTATTGTTATAGTCCAATGTGTTATCGTATGTAATGATAGAACAAGATGCCACTTTTTGGTGTGGTGGAAATCCACTCCTAGAGCATTCCAATATTCCTTGATAATTATCCTGAAACACTTTGAGAAATTATTTCAGATTTGTAATTACTTCTTGATTTACTATATTTTTTTCAATTATTTTAGCAGAAATTCTTGTTTTCATCGATAAATGTTTTAATCTCTTATGAGGATTTTTTTCAACATCGACTTTCCTCTTCATCTCCTCTTCGGCAATTTCGGCAATCCTTAATGTATTCATAGTTTCTGAAGTTATTATAAGAACAAAGAAGGATCTTTTATTCCTGCTTTTATCTATATTTTTCTCTAATTGTTTAACTCTTTTCCTATTCTCACTAATAAAACTAAGATTTGTGTCCCAAATAATTTTATTGAAGCCACTTAATAATCTGTGTCATGATAGAGTATGATCTTAAGAAAGTTTTAATCTATAATTTAATTTGACTTTAAACTCTTCTAACCCAATGAGCCAATTAGGAACCCTAAAATTTTTGTTCGCAGGAGCTCAGAAAAATTCTAAATCTACCACCTTTTGGTCAGAGGAAGGTTCGAATCGGTAGGACGTTTTTTTTAGTATAAAAACAAGAACATGAAGATATCAAAGCAAGCTTAATCCTTGATGACTGCTTCCTCATCCTCCGAAAGAGCATATCATTATCATTATTTAATTTCTTTATAACGTCAACTAGATTCAATTCATGAATTAATTTTCTGAGCATAGCTGTATTTGAAATTATGAAAGTGATTTTTATATTTCTCGAGGTAAAGAAATAAGGAGAACATCATCGCAATACAACAGCAAAAAACTTGAAATTTAATTGGCCAGAAAGAGGCTACTGAAGCGGTGATGCAAACTTTACCTACAATTCTCATAGTCTTAGAGAGGATCGAAAATAACAACAAAAACATCACATGAAACAGAGGTTTATATAACAAGCTAAGTACCTTTGAATTCATTTGATACTGTGTTTTTGGAATTATATACCCAAAATACTAATTTTTGACTTACGCACTAGAGTCTGTTTAATTGATAGTTGCATTGAACAAATTAAAGAAAACTCATACAGTTTTATTTTATGACAAAGTTATTAAATCGGCTAAAAAATTTAGGTGAAAGAAATAAACTTTATACCATGAAGCTTCAAAAGATGAATTAATCAAAAATATAATTTTACGATCCAAGATTTATCCTTATTTATATATTAGCAGTAGTAACAGGCCATAACATTACCATAATATTTTCAAAAGTGAGATGGCAGAATAAAAAAAAGATCAAGGATTAACACAGAATGGGAGGAGTCGAAACACTTAAGATCAAGTACAAAATCCCCGGGAAAATTCAAAGTAATAGACGCAAATATGAATGGATTGTGTTCAAATCAAAAGGGTATTTCTTTGTTGAAATTCTTGAATTCTTTAGATTTTCTTGAGATTGTCTGCCTTTTGGGCTCTAGAATACAAAAAACCTTCGGATGGCATTTTATGACTACAATATTTAAAATTTTCTCTTCAAAGGCGATTTTAAAACATTCAATGTACCCATCAAGGGGGTTAAAAATATTGGTCAGAAATGGTTTAACTGCGAACCACATTTTTAACGACGATGAAGGAAATATTTTAAGAATTGATGTAAGCTTTTGGGGTACAATATACAAAATTTTATTTGTAAATATTCCTTCTGGGGAGAATTTTTTTTTAACACAGCTTTAGGAGAGGGTCATAATATCCGGCGATTTCAATGTGCCAGAAAAATCAAAACGAGACTTCACATCAGAATCTGGATTGTTGAACATTTCAGAATTAAAGGTCTGGAAAAAAGAAACAATTTAACAGATCTTGCAGATGTAACAAAAAACTATAGACATACATTTGTCATAGACTCTTAGAGAAAATATCGAAAAACAGGATATATCACATTTACATATCGGACATGGTGATGTCAGATCAATTGAAGCTGACAAAATTAAGTTCAAACGGGTTATCGGATCATTTCGTTTTCGAAGCCGTTATTCAAAAGAGCATAAAAATGATAAGTCTATTAGATGGAAAAGTTACTTGGAATTGCTGAGTTTGAAGAGACAATCCACAATGTAATTGATAACATGCAGTAAGATATAAACTCTTGATGTACAGTGGTAGAAGCATTAAGTCTTTTTTACAAGACTGCTAAAAGAATCTTAATTTTTGCTGGTAAAGCTGAGGCAAAGAAGAAAAGACACCAAGAAAATAGTCTATGAAAATGAGAAAAATAAGACTGTATGTTGAGTGAGGAATTAGAAATGTTAATCAGTTATCAAATGGAAGGGGCACGTACAAGAACCCGAACTTTAAATGTAAACATAAATTCAAGAAATTTAAATCTATTATAAAACAAGGAAAAAACTAATCGAGTTGAAATACTAAATGTCATTGAGACTGAAAATACAAAAAAATGCACCATAGACCAGAAGATTAAATTCATTCAGGACTATTATCAAGGCCTATACATTGCCAAGAAAGAGCTTGGGACTAAGAGAGAAATAATTAAGGGAAGTTATCTGTCTGAAAAAGAGCAGAGGGATTTGACAAAGAGAATCAGAATCAATCATTGATATTAAAAAGAGTCCGACAGTATGGCTACAAGGCGGGGTGAGACAAGCGGATCCCGTGAGTCCGATGATTTTTCTTTTAGCTGTCGCTCGCCTACAAAAAAATGTTAGATGCTGAGATTAGAGGTGCAAATATTGGATGGGAAAAAGTTACGTACCTGTTTTATGCAGATGATGGAACTGTCATTTTTAGTGGTTCCAATATTGACTCCCAAGTGCCGAGGCTGGGAGAAGTGTTGGAAATATTCGGAGAAAGATCTGGGTTGAGAGGGAATACATCTAAATCTCAGAAGCTTACGAATATGACACTGATTCCTTCAATATAGTGGAAGAATCAACAATCCTGGGGAATACCATCTCCATCAAAAACAATAATGTAAATAACCTAAGGAAGGTGGAAAGCATTATTAGCAAATCTATTTCTAAAATTTTAAACCATAGACATTGTGCCATACTTGGAGGAAGAAGGAAACTGATTTTGTTCGTCTCCAAAAAACGGTTGGGACGAGTCGTTTGTTCACTACCAAAAAACGTGGAGGCTTGGGAATGCTAGACTTAAAATTACAGTGGCATTTACTTTAATTATCTTGGAGGAGGAGGGCCATATATGTAGGGTTCCTGTGGAAGAGTGCGATACTAGAATCTGAAGATAAAAAGTATCCATATATTTTACAGTGGTCGCCGATGAGACAAATGAAGAGAGTTCCGATTCAATCCCAAAGAACATACTGGCTAACTATAGGCTTAGGGGCCCCAATCGAAGGAAATGAGCTGAGTACCACATATCTACCTGAAAAAGTGAAGAATAATTTGGGGTTAATGACAGTGGAAGATGTGTTAAATATAAAAGGGATTCCTCCTCTATTGATGATGCTGAAGAATCAACTCCAACAATACTCATACAATCCAAAAAGGAAAAAGACGGGGACCCCTTCAAAGTGACCACATCGACTATTAGAGACAACATCTCTTGGCAAGTCCACCCCTACAAATTTAAAGAGGCTGCAAGTGAAATAAAAAGAGTTCAAGACTTCATCAAGTTTGTTTACACCAAAACAGATGTACTTGAAATACCGTATCTCGTCTCGGGTCTTTTTCACAGAAAGGCTCTTCAAGGACGACCGGGAAATCTGCAAGGAATGCAGTAAAAAAGACAGTAACACATTATTTTAGGGATTGCAGCACCCTGAAGTATATAATACAAGAAATCAGCCAGCGTATTGAGTCCAAATTGGGTATGAAGCCATCAAACCACCAACTTTTCTATGGTTTTGGGGAGCCAGCGATCTCAAGCTAGTGGCTTCGAAATTTGTAATCAAATTGAAGTGTTTGTTGTCTGTAGCACAGTACCATGATGTTTTTCCCTCGAGTCATTTAGCTTTAGCTGCATTAAATGAGTTTAGATGAACAAGGTTGGCCGAGAGGAGAGAAAAATTAAGAAACTTTGAGGAGCTCTTTTTTTTTCTTATTGTTCTTTGTTTGTTTTTGTTTCTTCGTTTCTTCTCTTATGTACTTTTCCTAGGCTAATAGGTTGTAAATGTATGTTAATGAGTATTTTTGGAGAATATATTTTATGATTAAAATCATCTACCAATCTAATAATATTTGTAATTGTTTAACACACACTTGCGGGTATCATTATCTTGCCGGCGTTTTTTTTTCTCTAGTTCTATTTTGTATACTTTTACAAAAGTATAATAATGGCCTTATGTTTTTTTTTTGTTTCATAAATTGCATTCATGTTTCATTTATTGACGTTTGTTTAAGAAAATATATTTCTTAATTTTTTTTGGTGGGAGGGGGAGGGAGAAAAAAAACCAAAAAAAACCAAACATTTTTATGATTACTTTATAATTATATATGTTCCAATGGCGTAGGTATACAGATTAAAATACATTTATGTTCACTTTTGGAAATAATGTATGAATCCATTGAGAGATGAAAAAAAAGGAAAGAAAAAAAGTTCTTGTTTATTTTCTATTTTAATGTTTTGTGCTACCTTGAACTTTCAAAATTTAATGGCCTCTTACTGTGGCCATATATAATCTTTGTACCAAGTTAGATCAACACCGATCTGTAACTTATACCATAACAACAGACAAACAAATAGACGCGAAAATAAAACCTACGTTCAACTTGGTAATTATTACAAATTAATAAATGAGGAGTGAGAATATCTAGTTAATTTTTTTTCTTTTCTAATTTATCGACTAGAGTCGATCTTTAATGACTCAACTATTTTGAATAAATATTTTTTGAAATAATGAGAAGATATTTTGCTAAACTATTAATTACATAATTCCTCATTACAATGAAGGACGAATGAATGTGCGTTAACAAACCTATTTGCAGGTATATAAATGTATTTTTGTGAACAATCATAGGAGTAAAAATGCCATTCAAAATTAAGTTTTTTGCGCACGAAAATTACTACTGTAACATTTTTTTTCCTCCACACAAATAAACACTTTAAATCACAGAGCTTCTTTATTTTGAAAGGAAAAGTTTTTGAGGCTAGAATATATATGCACAGTTCTTATAGATAAATTGATTGCACACTCACGATAGATGTGGTAATCCACCTTAACTTACAAGGGTGTAAATAAAGAGTTGTTTTTCTCATTTTTAAGCTTTAATAAGAAATCAAAAAAGCATCAGAATATATTTTGAAGTCTTGCAATACTTTTTTGCTAATAAAGCTTTCTTAAGTTAATCTTTAATTTTCCCAAGTATACAATCCGTACGTGTGGGGGGGGGGATTTACATTCATATCACTAACATCACAGATGATCAACCAAAAGGGACGCCAATTTCTATAAAAACTAAAAAAGTTTCATCAAATGGCTTTCAAAATTAAAGAAGACTTAAAAACTGTATTGAATAACACTTGATTTCAATGATAAACAGTATTGTATTAGAAATATGTATTGGAATTTTTGTTTGTTAATGCTCCCACTATGGCGGACGCCTCTAACACTGAAGTCACATATGAACGCTTTATACGACAATATTCACAATCAAAAAAAAAAAAGTTAGTATTCTTGAAACGTTTCTGCTCCACAAATTCTTCCAGATGGATCACAATTAAGAATAATCTTTCTCAAAATTGTTAGCACATCTTTGGTATGTGGAAATTATACCAAACTAGGCAATATGACATGAAAATACATCTAAGCAAGTCAATTAATAATTGCCATCATTGACAACTACTTGAGAAAAGAAATAATGAATTATCAAGACGACCTTATTAAGAAATTCATCAGAAGTTTCTCACTTTTAAGGCAAACCAACTGAGTTATGCAGTAACCGCATGAAAAAAACAACAACTTTTGAATTCGATATTCTATTCTAATAGTAAATGACGCGCTGATTACGATTCTGTAAATATTTTTGCTTATCAAATCTGGTTTTCGAGAATTTTCAATTTGAATTTTTTTTTTCAACATTCTTTATTTGGTTTATATATTATATAGAAGATACAAATATAAATAAACCAGAGCAATTCCGTAAAAAGTACATAAATAAACATTATAGTTTATATTAAATGCTCCGGGGTAGAATTTCAACTAATATTCTAAAAATCAATCTTAAAAAAAACAATCGTAAACATGCAAATTAAAATTAAGATAAATATTTGTTAAAATTTCTTAACACACTTTTTAAAATATTTATATGATTCCATTAAGTTAATGGAAGGTACCGGATTTCTTCCCTTGCAAAATTCGATTACTCACAACCTGATATAGGAATTTTCATTGTAAGAGAGACATAACGGGCTGAAGCGTCTAGGATGATACCTCTCAACTCATCCTCCCGAATACTTAGTTGGCCGGTGGCAATGATTTATAGGTTGAAAACCATTATATGTTATGGGGTTTGTTTGTAAAGTAATAGCGCCTCCCTTTTTTAAGTTTGTTTATGTCTGGAAGGTAAATTTGAAGCGTAAATATACGGATTTCATTTACAAAAGAGTATTTGCTTATAGAATGCCTATATTTAATCGTTTTCAAACGACTCATATAAATACTTGCTCTGTCTTCCACAAACTTTGCAATAATTGTATTATATTGCATTTATATACAATTTAAATCTACATTATTTAACATACTGTCAGAATTCATTAATGAGTAAAACACGAAAAGTAAAAATGGGTTCACTGATGTTTTTACGCACAATTTAACACAATTCTAATGAAATCCTTGAAATTTCTATCTCCTTCAAAAGAATCCACAGACAGTGAAGACATTTCAATCCGAGGAATCTAATTACAAGTGACCCTGCATTGAAATCTTTCGTCGATGCAACTGAAAGGGATGCCGATTATCAATCAATTAAATCAGCATTAGAATGTGATATGCATTATAAAATATAACACAACTCTCTTCCAGCACGTCTCCTCACTAAACAGTGGATGCACCTCAGGATTTACACCGTGTGATTGGTATTATTGTATGGGCAATAAACTGTTGTGCCAACATCGTGCAGACCACAAAAACTGACCAATATCCTTATTTCCATTATTAGCAAATAATAAATTTAAATAATTCATTATAATAAAATGTGGTCAATATTCAAGACATGTGTTTTACAATTTAATACATACTTGCACTTTTACTATCTAGTCATTGTTCTAAATTTCTCCTTTCTGTCTTAGTCTCTTTCGAGAAAGTTAAGTGTACATCTTTACACGAACTTGGAAATATTTTCTAATAATTTTTGTTTTAATAATTTGACTAGCGGGTAGGGATATATTTATTGTTTCTTTTTCAATTCGATCTTGCAGGATTTTGGTTATACACTTTAAATAATTAAATTTTAAAGATTGAATAAGTTTGCAAAATCGTTTCTCGGCTGTAATGAATACATTTTTGAAGACTTCATTGATACAGTGGCATACGCATTGGCAAGTTTGATCTTTTAGATCCAGGAGTTTTGAATATGGTCAAATATCACCACTGTCCAAATAAAAAACAACTAAGACAATACAAAGAAACAAAAAATATTCCCTAATTTGGTTTAAAATATACATAGAAATTTAATGCAAAATATTAGTTTGTTTTACAGAAAAACACAGTATCTTTTTGTAGATGAGGAGTTAGTTCTTGGAAGAAAAATAAGATTAATTAAACACTTCATCTGATTTATTTCTTCATTCCTTTAAATCATCTTAGTAATCGATTAGATATTTGCCAGAATCGTTATGATAATTGGAAAATCCCTTTTCTTTCATCATCTGACTTATAAGAGTTATTTTAAGATTATTTGAGCCTCTAATGTTGATTTTGGGCTCTCGTACCAAATAAGGCTGTATAATTTTTTGATAGAATTTTAAGTAAATTTTCCTTTAAAAAAGAATACAAATCCTTCATTGAGAGTCAATATATCATGGCCTCTACTTTATAATTTACAGGTACCACCTTATTAGATATCTTTTTATGGGTTTTTTTATCTGACTTTATCGAAGCCTTGTTTTTGGAAAGTTTTGCTTGAAGATTCAGTATTTTTTGCAGATTAAGATTTATTTGACAGACTAAATTGATATAATTAGAGCATGGTACGTATGTGAAAACTTCAATCCCAATAGGTGGAGACAAGTTTATGTAGCAAAAATATATTCAAAAACTTTGTTGGTCTTGTCTAAGACGTTACAGATCAAAGGGCGACAGAAATCCAATTTATCAGGATGGAAAAACCAAGCAAAACAGTTTATTTTCAAATCATTGCAAATATTATAGTGTTGCCCAGACTGTATCTAAAAAAGGAAAACAGTAGTGTTTTGATGAGGATTGTGGAGTAGTTGAGTAGAGTAATTTTCAATTTACATACGCCAAAACATATTAAATGTAACATTATTATTAATTTTGTAGTTTCAATAAAGCATTAATAGTGATAACATAGAGTATCTTGCAAGTTGACATTACATAGATACACCTGTTTGCCTAGCTCTCTTATAAATTTTCAGAAATGTCTGTCCCTAAGATTTCACATATTCTGTCACTAAGATTTTTAATTGGCTGTGAAGGATGACCGTTATAATTTGAACGCTTGTTCAAATAACTATCCTAAGCAGAAACATCTCAAGAATAACCTCTTAAAAGAAATAGTGAATACTTCAAATCAAGACATATAATTTATTAAAAATTTGATGGATGGTCAAATCTGTTCATTTCTCTGATGTTCTGTCACTAAGGGCTGTAATCGACAATAATAACGCACCTAAGAAAGCTAAAGAGATACTAATTACATCAACGTATTGCTGAGCTAATGATCTTTCAAATTATAGCCCTTACAACACTTTGGGCAGTAAAGTTTTCATGCTATTACCCAAAATGTTTTCTGAATGTATCGTCGCTAATAATGGATATACCCACACCTAAAAATAATCAAACAGTTTAGTATTAACGATTGCAAAATTAAATGAAATGAACACATACTAAATACTTCAAAACATGGTGATCAATCTGTTGGTCTTCCTCAATGAAAGAGGCCATACTTCCGAACCAGTATTTCTAAACTAATATTGTATCTTTCCGATTATCACAGTTTGTGTTTGATTATTTCAGTAACATAGTACCAGAAATTACCATCCATCTTCCGAATTTCAAAGCTGCAGAGGGAAAAACTATTGCTTTTAAGTTTTCTATATGGATTGGGTATCCACAAATTAATTTAATGGCTTTGGCTTTAAAAAAGACAAAATGCATTGCTGGATTTTCAGATAAATTTTAAATTTAATTTGTTGTAGAAAAAAATGAATTCTTGCAAAAATTTGGTACAGAGGTGTAATTTTTTTATTTTGAGAAGTCCACACAAAGAATTCCCTATTGTGTTAGCCATAGACTCCAGAGGTTCCAATTTCCTTACAAACTTGTGATATATCTCATTTAATAAATTAGCACAAATCTTCATCTTTAAGTGGCAGAGCCTTGGATACACATGATTTCTTTCAGATTTTGTAAGAGGAAACTAATTTTTTCCACAATTGAAAAGGGAGTTCGTCTTATGATTCAGATTGTTACGAGTAATTATATTAGCATTTAATACTTTGACTTCTAAATTTTTAGGATTGTCTATACCCTTGGAGAAATACCTTTCTGGATTTTTGAAATTGTTTTCCACAAACATCTTCAAAATAATACATTTATTTACCTAAATTTGTTATTTTAATAAACTAGAAAATATGAAATGTGTAGTAAAAATATTTTTTTTAAACAAATAAGATTTTTTTTTAAATAAAATTTTCCAACGTTAAGTTACCGTAAAATATTTTACATAACAGTTCAAAATTACAATATGATAATATTTGACCAAAAGAAACATTTTGAAATCCTAAAATTTCAAACATTTAAAAAGTGTATATTATAGAATTTAGACGATTTCGGCTTGACTATGTAGCTTTAAATTCATGGGCTTTAAACCAAAACTATGGATGAAAAAACTATGTATTATTATCATATCGTTTGTTTAATTTAATGTTTAAATTTTGTAACTGCCATGATAAATTAAAAATGCTTTTAAAATTTAATTTATAATGACATATTCCTTCCCCTTAACAAGAAACATTTTAAATCACAGAACAGTTTAGTGTGATATAAATAATTGTTAATATTTGAAGATTATAATATGCAGAGCTCTTTCATATAAATTACTTGTATTTTTTTACTGTTCCGTTTTCGAGTATATACTTTTCTCCCCCTGCATACACCTTACATGCTAGGGACAAGAAAAAAAACTGATTTTGGCAAAGCTTGAAACCTTGTACCTTCCCAAATAGGATGATATGAAAGAAAATTTTTGCTTTTTATATTTTTTAGTAGACTGTTTATCAGATACAAATATTTGTATCTTTTCCCCTTTAATTTAAGGTGCCTAAGATGTACTAAATGATTGGCAGTTCCCTTGTTTGATCAAATATAACATACCAAAATTTGACCCTTGTTAAAACATATTATTTGATTCGAGGATTTGTCAAATGAGGAAAGACAATTAGTTATTGTGCTTGTTTTTTGTATATTTTAAAGTAGCCAAAAAAGTACCACAAAACTTTTTACATATCCTTATCCACGAATAGATGCAATTATTGTTTATTTGAAACAATACATTGAATATTACTTAATTTATCATTGATTATGATAGTAATTTTTTCTATTCCACAATTTTTCCAAAAAAATTCCCAACTTATAGATTCTAGCTGCTCTTCCGTCGGATCAGATTTACTTAGAATTAACTTTCTAATGAGATTTTAAATTATTGTTAATAATCATAGCAACATATATTATTTAATTGTATTATTATTTTGAAACTTTTTTAGATTGATGAATCAGGTTCAGCTAACCGTTTTTGAAAATCCTAATAACTATAATGAAAACAAATCACAGTTGCTTTGCTGCTATATGATAATTTTAAATTCTCAAAAAGTAGGGAGACCATGGTCCCCCTATTGAGTGTTCCAGTCAATAAACTAATAAAATTCAATATTAATTTTCAAATATTTAGGATGTCTTATGACTTGTGCTTCGATCGATCACCGTTGTCGAATTGGATTAATTTTAGGGACCGGCACTAATGCTTGCTATTTAGAAAAAGTAAAAGATATTCAGCTTATTGATCAATATAATTTTCAAGATCATGATCATATGCTGGTAAATACTGAATGGGGTGGATTTGGAGAAAATGGTGAATTAGATTTCATTTTAACTAAATGGGATCGTAATGTTGATGGATTATCTGTAAATCCAGGACAACAAATATTCGAGAAAATGATTAGTGGAATGTATATGGGGGAATTAATACGCCAAGTTCTTGTGGATTTGATAAAAGATGATCTTATTTTCTTTGATAGTAACTGTGAAAAAATTCTAGAAAGAGGTACTTTAAAAATTTGATGAAGTTGCTTGAATTTATCATTTGTGCCTTTGGTAGGTTGTTTTTACACACGTTTTGCCTCCGAAATAGAGAGTGATCCTGTTGGTGATTATACTCGTACAAAAGCTGTTTTGGAAGAGCTAGAAATGGATCCTGATACTGTTACTGAGGAAGATTGTTCAGCACTAAGATATGTTTGTGAATGCGTTTCAAGAAGAGCGAGTTTTATGGCTAGTGCTGGTATTGCAGCTTTACTGAAAAAAATGGATTATAAAGACGTTATAATTGGAATCGATGGGTCTTTATTCAGGTACGGAAAATGAAAGTATTTCACATATAAATTATTTTACAAGATTTAAAGTTGCAATATTATGAAATTAACTTTTTTATTTATTTGATATTAATAATATTATTCATTATTGGCAGATATCATCCTCATTTTAAAAATGTAATGCAATCAAGAATAAGTCAGCTCATGGGGATCGATTTTAAATTTGATCTGATGATGGCAGAAGATGGTTCAGGTCGTGGTGCAGCATTGGTTGCTGCAGTATTAAAAAGAGAAGCCACCAAATAATACCATAATTTAATCTATTACTTAAGATTTATATTTTATTTAGTCTAATAACTATTTAACTACAACATTAAATGATTTGTTTTTATAAAAACGCAATTTTCCTTTTATGTATTTATATATAACTAATATCTATCAATAAAGACATTACTGTAGAGCAGGGTTCGGCAACCTATGGGACGCCTGCCATTCCTGGCACGCGGAGGCATATTCACTGGCACTGGCAGATTAAAACATATTCCCATACTTTGTGTATTTTTTTAACCATTATTGTTGATAGTGGCACACTCATTGATTAGAAATGTTGAATTTGGTACTCCATGTCTCCAAGGTTACCGAGCCCTCTTGTAGAGGAGGGGGGGGGGACACTAGTGAATTATTTCTTCCTATTTTTCTTCAGCTTACTTATCATGTATTGTTTTGTCATATTTGATCCAAAACCTCGAAACTTGACGCTAATTGATTCCGGAAAGTACGTCTAGAAGAGATACAATCGAGTTCTGAATCAATATTCCCGATAAAAAAATATCTGAAAGTGGATCGATTTGCTGTTAACTATAAAATTTTTACCTTAACGTTGCCTTTTTGTTACAAAAAATTCAGAGAAATATACTCAAAACTATTTTTTATATTAGAAACGACCTGTTTGTGTATGGGCATTGGGCTGTGATAGTGAAATGGCGACAATATTTTATTTGTAGCTCCATGTTTAGGGGATGAGTAGAGACAGGTGTCAGGAAGAAATGGAAACGGAAAAAGTGGCAAGATAAAAAAAAAGTGTATAAATGGAAAAAATACCAAGATTCTTTTAAACTGATACAATATGTATCACCTATGTAATAAGAGAAAAAAACAAAAAAAAACACACAACAGCAGTTCCAATGGAAGGAGTGCTAGTCACTTAATTCTCCGTTATTAATTCCAATATCCTTAGACATTATAGACTATTCATATTGGGAAAGACTCTTGGATTGACGGACAAGTATTTGCAAAATACTATGCAAGAGCAGCGATTTCCACTCCATTATGATCCAGGATGTGTCAAAAGAAGAGGAAGTTGACTATGGAGTGACAAACCACTGAGAGGATTTGGGTAGGTAGTCCATGATCGAGTGGTTGGAGAGTGCGAAGAAAACTGTAAAGCTCAGTACAGTTTTCAGTAATCTGAAATTGCAATAGAAAGATCGTTTTCGTCTCTTTCTTTTCCAAAGAGAACTTAGTTATCTAAAGGAGTCGAATTCTGGAAGTTGTTTATCTAATTACTGTGAATTCATACTTTCAATGTTTCAAGTCAAGTATGAGAACCATAAATTTTTTTTTAGTAATTACTAAATTAAATTAAGAATCTTAAATTTGTTGTCAGTTATATTTTTATAAAGTATTAGTTTTAAAATACTTTAGTTTAATTAAATCGCTACATAACAATGCATTTTATGAAAGTTTTGAACTACATATAATCCTGAAAGTTTTATTTGAGCTTATTTATTTATCAGTTAAAACGCTCACTATATGTCGAGTGGAATGAAACAGAAGAAATGTTAACAATCAATTATTTATGATCGATATTTTTAATTATGTTGCATTTTTTCTCAATGACTTATTCTTTAATATCAGGAGTATCGAAGTAGCACGATATTTTGTTAGTTTCGATTCCTAGCATTTGCCGAGGAGTCTCCATTTAGTATCTTTTATTGGACGACCAATGCTTATGGTAATCCATTGTCATCCAACAAATGACAGTCAAAAAAAAAAAGTAATTACAATATATATGGATTGACTATATTTGGTCTTGGATTGAATGATATAATTAATGATGACAAGGCTAAAGAGGTAAAATAGAATAAGCCTTCCATTTCATTTCCCTAGTGGATGTGAGTTAAATCCATAGTCTTCTTTGTTCCTTGCTACAGTCTACTATGGAAAAGTAAGAAACTGAGAGACTTGATAAACTGATTTTTCACTACAACGTGGAAGATCCTCATTGGATTTGAATGTCTTTTATAGAATGAAAACCTTGTGAAATTGTAGAATCAATAATTTAGACTAATAGCCAGACCCGGAGGAGAGAGACTCGGATCTTTTTTTTTTTTTTTTTTTTTTTTTTTTTTTTTTTTTTAAATAAAGGAGCATTGACAGAGTTTTAGATGAGACACTAACCCAGGATACGAATGTCATTCATATGAGATGGACAGTTGATATGGATTACTGAAAAGAAGTTGACATCGACAACTGACACACACTATTGTTATTGATAATGTCCTTTGTATGTTCGCCAATAAAAATAATCATACAAAAATCAATCCATTATGAGGTAAATAAGAGATATATGATTTTAATAATTTATAATTACATTCAACGATAATTTTCTATCTATTAGTAATTGCTTCCACACTATCTGTATAATCAATTTTTTGCAAAATATTTTTTTTTACTCATGAAACAACAATTACACTATCAAGTTTACATCTTTTCTAATTTAACATATAAATTAATAACAAAATAATATAGAAGATAGTTCTATTCATTGAATCTTTTATTTGGATTTGATCATAACAATTTTATTATATCAAATCAAGTCAAAGGTGAAGAAGTTATATATGCATTCACAAAAAAAAAAAAAAATGAGGGAATAAGGGCACTTTTTTGATAATAAAAGGTCGATAAGTAATTCTTATGGAATCCTTTTCAATTGGATAATATTCAATAATTATTTGAAAACAAGATTAAAAATAATGTGAACGTTAAAACGTCGTTACCAAGATTGTACCACGCAACCTTTCTTCCAAAAAGAAACAAGAAGAAAGCTCTGCAATCATCTGGTATTTATCCAATTGTTTTTATTACAATTTTGTCTTCAATAATTTCATAGAGCTAATCTTCCGATATTCGATATGAAAAAGTCAAATATTCAGTGCTTATTGCAAAATTCCCTTAACTCCTGCATCAATTAATACGTGTTAGCCAATTTTTTTAAAGGCAATGGATTGTTACCATTATGTTGAACAATTCGATAAATTACAGAAATCCCTTAATGGGCTTAGTAAAAACAACTTTTATATTATATTACTTCATGTAGTAATTTGTCACTTATCTTGAACATAAGAAGTATACAGTTCAATTAAATTATCTTGCTAATGGAACGGAGTAATATAATAGGAATGATTTTTAACCCTCTACATGGCTGATAAAAACACAATAATGAATCTGCACTTTCATTTCCAAAATAAAGTCGAAGGAATCAATAGTATTTTTTTCTTGGTCTTTATTGGCACGCATTTAAACATTTACAATTTTATTATAATATAACACAATATACTCGAAAAATAACTCGTTAAAACATGTAGACAAGCAATAATTGAAAAGACCATTATAAAATAGGGCCCAATCAAGAGTATTTTAAATAAATAATTTAGAAATAACATCGATGGGACGATGAACTAAAAAAATAAAAGAGTTTAAATCTTCAATAAAACATTTGCATAAAGATTAGCAATATGTAAAATTCCATTGAGGTTGTCTTTCATTACTGTCCGTAATTTATAGACTATATATTGCGTTTAATAATAATTGCATCAACTCTCTCTCATTATTTGAAATAGAGAGGAAATCTTCTTTACCAAGTTGTTTATTGAAAAATGTATTAACCATTTTAATAAAGTCCCCATAAATTTTAGATAAAGATTTACATTCCCACAAAATATGATCGGTTGTCTCTTTGGAGCATTGACAGGGGAAGCAAATTCCACTTTCGTCATTAAAATACTTAGAACCAACCTCGAGAGTCCCGGATAATATTCTGTATTTAAACCATCTTTCACTCCTACTAAAATACTTATTGGTGATTGTCTTAAGGCTTTCTTGGCTATGTTTTTTAATGCTACGTTGTTCTAAATATGAGTTGAATGTTGTTAAGGTAGGTGTGTACATACGTTTTCTCAAGTAGGAATTACTTGTATAACATGATTTCATTCCAAAAGGGACGAAAGGACGTTTTACTGAAATGTTTATTCGAAAAATAGATGAATAAAAGACAAAAGCCATTTAAATCATTAGACAATCTGTCAAGTTAACATCTACAGCAATATCAGAGTTTATGACACACATAGTATTTTGGTTAATGCAACCTCTAGTTGACATATCCAATTGTAAAGATAATTCAAACTCTTTAACTACTTAAGTAGCACCATCACAAAAAAATTTAAAACGCTCCGAGTATAATGACAACACTTTAAAAACATGCAAAAGTCCCACATGTGGGCTTAGCTGATATTCCACATGGTTTAGCTTTAAGAATTCATTTAAATGAATTTTCCAATAATCGTCATATTCCCATAACTTTCTAATTCAATAGAAGTTCAGAGTTTTCCATAGAACAACGAAATCCACCACAACCAGCCCCCTTCCCCCCAAAGTTCAATGGGTTATGGACTCTTTGGTGGTTTCAAGGTTCATAGAAATACAAGGTTAAACCATCACGTAATCGGCGTTGCTAGAATTTTCAATTTGATGTATCGTACCGACTGCTGGGCAAGAGAGGGAGATTTTGAAGTCATAGTGAATAGAAAGCGTACCAAATACAAATTCACAAAAGGCCAAAATTAAGAACTGGAACTAGGCTGTGGGTCAAGAGAGATAAGTTTGGTATCCTTGGAGTATGATATGATATATTACTTACATTTTACAATATATTATTATTATTACGATAATAATACCTATTCACCATTCCGGAAAAAGGATAATGTATTCGCGAATTGAAAATTTTAGTTGTGCAGTTGCCATTTGTGATTATCCTAACAATCATTGATCATCATTTTCGAAGGATCCCTCAAGGAGGAAAAAAATGGGGAAGTGCTTGTCATCGAAGGAACCCCTTAGGAAAATATCCTAGAATTTGTGAGAATCATTTTGAGGAAAATGCTTATAAAAGGGGTTTAAAAGTTAATTGCTGGGACTACTTACGAAAATAAAACTGAAATGAAATGTTATCCCTTCCAGAGGTCTCATACCTGGAAAAGGATTTGAGGAAGCTCCAAGGAAAACAAAATGAATTAAGATTGTGGAACATTTTGAAGAAGATTCTAATGAAATATATTTGGAGACATTAGACACTTGTGTTAGAAAAGGTTAACGCATGTAATCAAGCATGTGTATTCCGGATTATACAAATTAGTAGGGTTTCTAATTTTACAAAAGAACTTGAGTTACTAAGGAAATAGAATGCAGATTATCACGAAAAAGTGAAAATTCTTCAATCGGAAAATACATTATTAAAATCTAAATCTAATTATAAGGAAGCGATGAAACGAGAACTGGAAAACAGATTTACTAAATCTCAATGTAAACTCATTATCAGTGGAAAGAGGTTTGGAAAATGGGATGATGAGGATTTTGTTAAAGGAATGATACTGAAGTCTCTTTCCTCAAAAGCCTATCGTTACATTCAATGCAGTGGTGTACTTCCCGATCCTAGTGTAACAACCCTCAAACGGTGGATCCGAAATTTTAAAACAGCTCCTGGAATACGATCACATATTATTAAAATTATCGCTCAACAAATTAAATCAAACGATACTCTAAATGGATAATTAGCTGTCTTGTGCTTTGATGAGATGAAGCCCCGAATATTTTCAAGAAAGGACTTTGGATGTGCATATGGAGTAAATTTAGATATAGAAAATTATATTCTCCAAAGCATGATAATTGTAATAATGAAGCAAATTAAGAGAAATGAAAATGGTGAAGTGGTGTTGCATAAGTCATCTGCTTTGATACCCTACCAAAAGGACATAAGAATTTCTTCAAAATCTTTGCTATAATTGTATCAATACATAAATAATGAAATTGGCCCTCCATTTATATTGACATCTTGTTTAAATCAAGATTGTTTTGAAAACTTTTTTCAAGAGTAAGACATATTGGACGAACCCACTCCCATCCGAATGCCGTAGAGGCCATAGATCGATTTTGGATACACGTAATAAGTGGCTCAGAAAAAATAGTTGTTTAGAATGCTCCCGTCAGATTTGAGAAAGACCAATGTTTTGTTTCTATGTTTCAATAAATTAGAGGTTGTAGTATTACCAATGCACTAATGTATATATACTAATCTTGCATCTCATTTTAGGTCCTTTCTTGAGCAAAGCAGATTCAGAAGATAACATTGGGGTGTAATCCAGCATCCAAGTTCCTCCAAGTCCATGGCTTAAAAATTATCAAGAGGTGGGACTACTTCAACCATCGGAATATTTTTGGAATTTTGCAAAAAAAAATAGAAAAGCATTTCATGAAGTTTCATTTTTTTTTTTTTTTTTTTGGTCAATAATTTCAAATAGGAATCTTGATATAATATTTCCCTAAGTATCTAAAGTATTCCATACTTTTAAATTGAAAGAAGAAAAATAATAAGTCGTCTTCCTAATTTTCTTACGAATCTCTTTCCCATTCATTTCGTAACTTCCTTCGCCTATCTAAGATCCCAAGAGTTGTAACTTTGATTTCAATTTAAAATTAGGCTAAGTCTTTCCAAGTGACCCGTTATAAGGACTAATAATTTCAGTTTTCTCTTCATTCAACAACAGACCAGATAATTTAGAGAATGAAAAAAGGACCCCAAACGTGTTTTTGACTGATTTTATTATCTTATACGCACTCCCGCAAAATAACATTGTTAAGTCGTCTGTATAACAACTGAGAGCCTTTAATTCTATCTCTATGATCTATTAGCTCATCAAGGCGTATAATAAAAAGTATTGGGAACAAAAGATCTCCCTGACAAACACCCTGTTGTTCGAATAATATTCGAATTCGTTTTTACATTTAATCATTGTACGAGTACGTGCTAAGGTAACTGCAACCATACAAATGATAAAATCGCAAAATCCTTTTCAGGACAGTGTTTTAATTATGTACTCATGATACTAAGTATCAAAGACATTGGAAAAATCCACTGTCATCACTGTTAAGTCATTGACTTGAAAATTAGACTCGATAAGAGTCTGTAGTGTAAAAGGGATACTTTCCATGATCTTGTTTTTCTACAAAACCATATTGTGATCGATGGAAAGTTTTGCTCAAAACTTGTGTATACGATTAGAGAATGGGAATGAAAAAAATTTGTACAAGCCATTTTGCATAACAAGAGGTCTTAAATTTTTAAGATATCTAGTATCCTTTTTTGTTTCGGAAGCAGGAGGATGTGTCCTTCTGAAGCGAAGTCAGGCAAAAAACCAACACTAAGATCCTTTTTACAAAACAAGAATAAAATCAGTGAAGAAAAGGAGATATATTTCTTAAAAATAAAAAAGGAAAATTACTTACACAAAAATTCTTCTAATACTAAAAATATTTCAAAGCTGAAATCATATTGAATAGTGAATTAGCTCCTTTATTTCTTCAATGTCATCTTTACATTGTACATAATATTTTTTTGATAATAAAATAAAATTGAATTAAAATTATATAAAGTTTTCAATAAAAAAATTAAATTTTTAGTATTTTAAAAAGGGTAAGTTATGACATTTGAGCTGTTAAAGTTGCAATTTTCTGCATTTACTTTATTAATATGATAGATGATAAATCAATTTACACTCTAGGAAAGAAAAGCTCACGCTTTAGAAAATCTCGTTCCATATTCATTTCAGTGTTCCATGGTATATAACACAAATGGATGATTAAAAGTTTTAAGGCACTCGGGCTAGGAGATAAGTTTATAAGAATGGTGACAGTAAGTATCTATGACCTTATTACGTTTTATAAAAGAGAAAATTATAATTTCAATGTGAATAAAGGATCTCGTCAATCTCCCCAGTTGTTTTTATTATTGCCTTAAATCCATTACTAGAGGAAATCAATGCATCAAAGTATACAAAAGGTGTAAAAGTGAGAGGGATGGAAAATAAAATAGAAGCTTTCCTGATGTCAATACAATGATTTATTCAGGAAGCCAAAAATATATTCAGACTTCTTTTAAGCAGACATTACATTTTTTAGAGGACAAGGGGGGGGGGAGATTTTGAATAAAGATTCATCTTAAAAAAATACTGATAATGATTTGAACGGTATATGTGTTACACATCGAATAAAAGTGCAGGCACATTCGTAACTTTTGAAGGAAGTAATGTTTTAAAAAACAAACAAATTATACTTCAAAAATAACTTCAAAGTACGTAATTTTTGTAAAAAAGAATATAATGGCAAGAATTCATATATAGAATTCCCTAATTTTATTTAAAATAATTCATATTTTAAAACATACAATTTTTTCAGATATTTTAAGCAAAAAGATTGACGAATTATGTGATAATTTTTTAACAGCGGAAGGGGAAACAGAAGGATATCTTTGACTAGAATTAATTTTACCCAGAAGTTAGGCGAGTTTACTTTATTATGACTAAAAGATTTTTGGAAAATAATGGTTTTTATATGGTTCAAACATATTTTTTATAAGGATTCCCTATGGAATAAAATACTGGGAAAAATATTCCTTGAAAGAATGGCCACTGCAATAGCGGGAGATAAAGGCAACCGACCATGCAAAATTATACGGATAACTAAGACTATAAGCTAATTTTTTTTTGGGGGGGGGAATGGAGCAGCTAACTGCGAATTGACGGAGATAGTTTATAGAAAGTATGGAACGGCGGTTTTAGAGTGTAGAAGATTGGCATGTATATGGGAAACGTTTATCGAATGAAAGATATCGTTCTCGGGAGAGGTTTTTAATAAAATTGTGAATTGAAGGCTAATAATATTTTGGAAAGATAAATAATTTAAAAGAGGGTTTTTTTAGAGGAGAGAAATTGGCCATAGGGATAGTATTTTTTTAATTGTATACAAATGATAGGAAACAATAGGCAGAGAATACTTTTAGTGGGCAAATCAAAACACAATCAATTCTTATATAAAATATAGAAGAAGAAACATAGGGTTGGCTTTAATGCCTTGGTTCGGTAAATAATCAAAGGGGTTAATAGGATGAAATACTATTTATAATTTTGGATGAAGTACAGAGTGATTAACAACTTTCTAATCTTGGGTAGTATATATAGTGGAATATCGGAAGAGAGTACATGTTTCTTCTGTAAACAGTCATAAGAAACATTCAAAAAAAAAATATTTGAGTGTACTCATATAATTAGTATAATGAACCAAGTGTTTAAGATGTGTTTTTTTTTCAATGTTAAGTTGAGTCTTGTGCATAAAGATTTTGTTAATTTTATACCAGCCCATATCAAGTGGAAAAAAATTAAATAACTGCAAAAGTACAAGTTCTGTTGTATAAATTTAGATGCACAATAACACAATTGCTTAAGGATTTTACAATAATATTGAAGAATACGTTAAAAAATAATATTTTAATAAAATAATAAGTGGAAATATAATTGTACCAAAGTAAAAAAAAAAACAACACGCGTGAAAGTAGCTACAGAAAGATTCCTTCCATGACATATGGCTGGTCATCCTTGCGTCTTTGTGAAGGATTGGTGGCTTGATTTCATATGCAATTTTCCGAAAGCGAGAGATGAAATCGTTTTGATTTAATGATGATATGGAAATATTCGTGGTAGGAGATCTGTTGGAGGTGTTAGTTGAAGTAGCTGATATTAGTGTTTCTCTACCTTTTTGATTACTTTAACATTTTTGATGACATTGAGAGTGATTTATCCTTGAAACAGTCACTTTTGTCTTTACAAATCTCACATAATGTGTCCTAACGTTTGTAAGCTTAATTAAGAACTTTTTTTTAAACGGTGAACAGCTTTTTCGACAATTTCAAATTGTCCTGATTAAGGTGATTCTTTACATGAATCCGGAGAAGTTTTTAAATGATTACTACGCTAAGAGATAGTTGAGGTGCATCCTCTAAGAAATTTCTGAAGAAATTCGACTCTTTCCATAGTAGTGACGTATGTTGATAGGTCAATTTTAAGGAAATCTAGGAGAAATAATTTTTAATATGCAATGGATGATTTGGTTGACGAGAATTATATTAATAAAGATCCAAAAAATTAAACTAAGTTCACATAAGTTTGCAAAGTGTCAGCGTCATGAAATGTACCTTTTTCGGACAAGTCAAAGATGAAAGATTACTCTATTGTATTATCAACAGATACATACTGACTGGTCAATTGCCTGTTATTGTGTGCATTTATACGTATCGCCTCAGAAACACACTAAAGATGTTAAGCCTTGGTATATCAAACTACCAATAAAATCTCGTTTTGCTTCTATATATTTCTTTCTCTATGGCTCAGTCTCATCAAACATATAGAGTAAATATATATTAGGTTGAGGAAAAAGTAATTTCGTATTTCTGGGCCTTTTTTTAACTAAGTATATCCTGTTCATTATTGGTGACATTTCATCATAAGCTAAGGTTTGAGTGTAGACTACAATCATTATTACGCTTGTCCTGTTCAGTCATCAATTATCTTGCGTCGAGTATGGAGATTTCAAAGGAAAAAAATCGCCATATTTTACATTTTTACTATATGATAGTGAAGAGGGCGTCGAATGCCACCAAAAAAATAGCAATTTATACAGAGACAAAATGTAATTCAATTAAAAAATTTGTTTTCTTGTATAATAATAATAAATAGAGATTCGTTATAAATGAATAAAAGCTGTCTTCCGAAAGGACTTCACTCTTATTCTGCATCATGCTCTATCACATTCCCAGAGCCCTATTTAAACAGCCAAGAATAAAGAGTGATAATCATAAGGAAATTAAAATACAACGTTCTTCCTATTAAATTTAGTTTAATAAAATCTCTATTATGATTTAGCAATATGGAACTCCAAGAAATCAAATGTAAGACAAGGTGGCACAAACAAATAATAGACATTAAATTACTAAGAAAGAAACGTCAATCCAAATTTCTTTGTAGAAAGATCATTTTATTACATTTTTTGGATTTAAAAGAAATTAAGAACATGTTTTTTTTCTATTCTAGGAGTACTTCTCATTCACTATTGTTACAAAACAAATACATAAATTTTATAACTCTTTTCAAACAAGATAAGGGTGTCGAGCTCATTAAAGCTTGATTTTGTTGTCAAATATATAATTTTTAAATACACAGTAGAATAGTTGAAACATTTAAGTATATGATCAAACTTTCCGAAATAGTGTTAGATGTACAATTGTGAAAATGAATGCGTTTATCAGATAATGAAAGTATATATACCTTTTTATAAGTACCGAAATACGTATACAACATAAATGAAAAGTTATTTTACAAAGCAAATACATCAAACTATAAAATTATTAATTATTATCGAACATTCCAACATAAATCTTATAATATAAGTAGAAGAAAAAATTTTATGAGCATGATTTTTAGGGGTATATATCGTATAGATGATTTACATTACCTTCATTAAATATTGTCAAAGGATAGTTGAAACATTTTTATTTTTAATCAAATTTTCCAAAATAAAATATTTTAAAAAAATGATACAACTTTTTACTTATTTTGATATTAAAACTTAAAGAAAAAACTTCCCCCTCCTTCGCATACAATATATTTGGAGCACACTCTATGTTGTTTCTCAATAATATTACAATTTACTTTAAAAAGATTGTTACTTCGTCTTTCTTAGTCGTATTAAAGGTTAAGGAACGGATTTGACTTAAGAAAAGACCATAGTTAATAGTATAACATATTTTGAATGATATTTGGCACATTTAATACTCGTATTGTAACCTCAGCGTTCCGTTGAGAATATGTTGCAAGCACACCTTAATATCGTTGATATTCAGTGTCCAATAATCCAAAGGATTGGTTTGTAAAAAAAATCTGAACAACGAGATCAATTCTTGAGAAGGACCATAAAAAATGGCCAGCATAATGAAATACAATACTTCCCGGTACAAAAATAAGGAAATACTTAATATATTATATTTTTTCATTAATATTTCGGTTATATGGGTAATTAGATTGATTTTCAGTCAAATTATGTTGTTTATGTGTGACCCTTTTATTCAATAATTAGTTCATAGTCTCTGAACTGTGGATATTCCCATAGCAAAAAGGAAAGAAAAATAAGTTGGTGGTAGGCAATTTTTCCCAAATGTAAGACTTCTCTTTTATAATAGTACAAATTGTTGAAAACTTAATAAGAACTAGTATGAGGTTAGCTAATTGATATTTTTTTTTATTCTCCTAATTTTCAATTTGTACAAACCTTCAAAAGAAAGCTGTCAAAATTTCATGACAATCTTTTCTTAAGTTTGTTAGTTATAATGCTAAGTGTGACGCTAATTTGGTTAATTATAAAATAACAGATAAAAAACAATTTTGTGTTTTAATTTGACACTGCCCTAGATCGGAAAAAATACCATTCATCTAAGTAATGGCTTAAAAGTGTTATGGGGACTTTTCTACATAAAAGGAATAGATAAAAACATAATAGTAAATATTAAAAAAAAAAAAAAAGTTGAATGAAAAAAACGTGTCTTCTTTGTTAAGCTCAATAATTTTCAACTTATGTATTAAATGCATATGTTATTAGCATAATGTCGTGTGAGCAGAACAAAAGCAAGTACAGCATACTTATCTGCTCAAACTTACTATGGTTTATACTTTGGTTTTCAATTTAAATCTATTTTTAAAGTTAGTCTTAATTTTCTCATAACTTAAAAAATATTATTTTTGAATATCTTGAAGTTTTACATAAGAGAGGATTTGAAATAAATAAATGACATAAAATTAAAATGGCTTCATATGACTTTCCTTTACTTTAATTATATGGAGAAAGTTACTTATTTGTAAAAAAAAAATATATTTTTGCTTTCACAAATAGGGAGAAATACATGCGCAATAAAGAATAAATAATATTATAATTTCCTTCAGGGAAAACATTATATTAATTTATAATATATCCACTAGTATAATTCGAAGACTTTAAAAAAAAGTAAGTGGTTTTGATTATTGTAAAGTTTAGATGAATATCTTCTTATATTATTGTTTCATATTCAAATATTATCAACTATATTTAAGGAAGAAGTTATTCAATATATATTTAGCATAAGAAGAAAAAAATAAAATCGTCATAGCCAGATAAACATATCAAAAATCTAAAAAATGATCTGGTGTGAATATAATAAAATAAGGTTAAATAATTTTATAACTTATGGTTTTCTATTTTTCTGTGGATTATTTTCTTACGGTAAGTATCAAATTTTATAACTAAGGTATACTTACATAAAAGTTAATTTTTTTAAGTCTGAAACGATTAAAAATGGTTTCATTAATTTATAGTTTCTCATATAATAATTTGTATTTAACTTTTTTCTTTGGGGATTGAATATTTATTTACCTACAAAGCAATGTTCAAGTTCTAAAACTAAAAATATATAATTTTAAACTATGAAGTACGTTAGTTTTATAGGTTAATTATGTTAAATTTATAACTTTTTTAAATTCTTTTAAGAGGAAACACAAAATATAATGTAAAGTTATATAAGTGACATCAGTGTTTATCTTCTTCTTTTTTTTAAATTATAGCTTCACAATGTTTTATATTGATTATTAATGTAGCCAATAGTAGTCATGAGGGCAATCGATATTTGAAGCAGATATTCATTTCTCACAAAAATGAATACATAGATATAAAAATGAATAATGAATAAACTACAATTTATTTGACAATTTCTTAAAAATTATCGAAGATAATTATTATTATAGAAAATATACTTCGTCTAGATCGATTTTACTGGAATCTAATCTCACTAGATGCGGACAAGTATTAGAATTACTTGAAGTTTATATTGAAAAGTTTTCTTGAGTTCTTAGTAGATGCATAAAAAAAGAATAAATTAAGAAAAATGAAACACTATTTGAATTTGTCAAATTATGAATTTGTTAAAGCCGCTGAAAGCTATAACGATCCCTTACAATCAATTGATAATATATACGTATAAAGAAAGAGAATAAAATATTCACAAAATATTTGCTTGCTCGACGTAAACAAAGAGAACACGAGTCGTTGGATCAATTTCTTCAAGCCTTGAAGATATTGGCGAGGATTGTCAATTTCAAGTTCTAAGTGTTCTTGATAATAAAAATATACGAAATGCTTTCATTTGTAGTCCTCAATCTTCATAAATCAGGTATAAAATCTTAGAGAGCACTAAAATTACTGTAAAGAAGTTGCTTTATTAGCCAAATCTCTAGAAATAGCACAGCAATCAGTGACCTATGATTCTGTACGCGTGGCTACCATCGTAAGAGAAAAAAAAGGAAGGCGCCGACAAACAGTGATACAATTATAGCTGTTAACAATCGTTGTTTATTCTCTGGGAATGGAAGGCATGCCAGGTCTAGCTGTCCTGCTAGGAATTCCACATGTAGGAAGTGTATTAGGACATTTTGAATATATGTCCAAAACTAGAATTAAAATTCGCATGCAACATGAGAGACTGAACTGAACGTAGACGATGTGGCGTCCACAGCCTTTAGAAAATTGGAAAAATCAATGGTCAAGGTAGGTGTTAATGATGTCAAGGTAAATGATCTTATAGATTCTGGAAGCTCTGACAACGTTATTAGTCTCAATAAAGTCAGAGAGATGAATCTAAAAATGCAAAATTGAGATAAATTAAGTGGGACAGCATCTAATGTTTTTCAAAGTAATACTTTGGTGTCTGGTTCATGTACAGATAGCACATAATGCAGAGTTCGATGAGCATGCCAAGTTGTTTGGTCTTTCAGAATTATGCACCGATGTCATCTTGGTATTTGATTTTTTAGGCATTCATTCTGGATTAAACATGGCTCTAGGAAGGAAGAGGGAGCCTTCTTCAGTTAACAATTTGATGTGTATCAAGGTTATCCCTTCACCTGGATTGTTTCGAAATCCCCTTCTAGATTTTAAATCTATCATAACAAAGTTGTGAAAACGTACAGATGAGGATATACATTTTATTCATCAAGTAGTGAAAAGATAAATGAACGAGGAAATTATAGACGCAAGACATCACCATGGAGGGCTCAAGTGTTAATTACTGAAAATGGTAGGGAAAAAAAACAGAATAGTAATCGAATATTTACAAGCTATAATTCAATTTACTTTGTAAGTGGCCGTCAACAAAATTTTCATAACGATGGATCATAAAAGTGCATATCAACAGGTCGAGATTGAAAAGAGTGAAAGAGGATACACCACTTTTGAAGCCTGATGCCGATTATACCAGTTTTGTTGTATACCATTTGGTGTCACTAACGGAGTCTCTAGTTTTCAGTGTGTGATACATTTCATTCTACCCTAGGAGAATATGAAAAAGTCTTATGCGTATTTGACAATGCCACTACATGAGGAGAAGATTAAAATAAGCACGACTTACTCTGGATTGATTCCCTTCTTCTCAAAGAAGTTACAGTTTATAGTACACCCTCAAGATTTCCCTTGGAATGTGGAAGCGAAAGAGGCTTTTCCAAAAATGAAGAAAGGCTGTCATCGTGGTTATTAATCATATGGAAAAATTAACAGTAGAGAAGGATGCTTCAGGGAGTGCCAATGGCGCCTTCTTGAGTAAATGTGGAAACTCGCTTGCCTTCTTTTTGAGATCGTTGAATAAGTCCAAGATACATCATTCTGTAATAAAAAAGGAATTATGTAATTGTAGAAACTTTAAGAATATGGGGGAATTTTCTAATAGCTAAACAATTCTTGCTTCTTACCAATCAAAAAGTTTTGAGTTAAGCTAAAAACATTCTAGTAAGATCAAGAATGAGAAAATTTCTAGATGAAGATTGGAATTGTCGTAATTTTCTTTTGATATCCAATATACATCCGGGGAGAAAAATATAATTGCATATCAATTGTCAAGAATATGTGGAATAATGTTTCATGGCTGTAGGATGATACGTCTTGAACATGTTTGCCTTCCAGTTATTTGCCTTGTGACGCTTTTGCCTTAAGATTTTTTTGCCATGAGACGCTTTCACCTTGAGGCGATTCCGCCTTGTACTGTTTTCCTTTGCAACTTTTTTTGCCTTGGATAATAATAGAGAGAATACTAGTTCTTCTTAGTAATATATTTGTCTTGAATTTTTACCTTGTAATTCATGTTTGAGAAATTAGAAACAAAAATGTAAACAGGCTAAACAATAACAATTCTTCAACCCTTAATTAATTATATATGCATAATACACATGTTTCAATGCATTGGGAAGGAATCACAGAATTTTAAGGATACATTCCGTTGCAAAGAATCATTGGCAATCATATGCAGTCCATTTCTTCATCAAAATGTCATAAACACATATTGAAATCTCTACTTACATCAAGGACTGTATTAAAGTTATAGATCAAGGTTAAGACGGGGACGTTGTCCATGAAAGTACACATGTATTAGTAAATATTATATATTTATGTTGGAGTTTGACTTGTTTAGAGGATATTAATTATTCATCATAGTACCTTGTATTCTTTTTCTAGTTCTTTCCTTTTTGTTTTCGTATAAAGGAATGATCATTTTTACTCAGTTAGAATAGAAATATTTCAACCTTAACATTGGTAACCCCGATGTGATATCATGCCTCCTCAAAAATCTCATTCTGATGGCAAGACCATGCAGACAATGTCCTTCAGATGGGAAAAAAAAGGAACGGAAGAGCTCCGCAACTTAACTCTTGCCGTAGGAGAACTACATCTTCCAAAATTTCAGGCGATTGATCCGGAAAATTGGTTTCGAACAATTGAGCTGGATTTTTTGATGAGGAAGGTCAATGAAGATCAGACCAAATATTGTTTAATGGCTTCAGCATTACCTCGTGAAGTTTTTAGGTCTATTCCTATTGAAAAAGAAGGTATCATGTAAGATTGTGCAAGAAAGACCTTCAAATAGAATTTAAAAAAATTCTGATTTGCTGTGCATTTCATCAGAATTTTTCCCTAGAAAAGTTATAGATGAAGTTGAGTGTCTCCTTCATGAGGAATACATTCATGATTTCAGTCATCATTTACTAAGGAAGGCACTCATCAGAAATCAGCCTCAAGACCAACATGGTTAATGGAGAGCACAATCCTATTCAATTGAAGAGTTGAAGCAAATGTGTGATGTAAACGAAGAACTTAGCCATTCACATATTTCCACTTGTTGAAGATTCGTCTGCTTTACCTCCTATCAATCATGTTTTCAAAAAGCATCTTCATAACAGGTCTAAATCTAAAAACTACTAAAAAAAGATATATGCAATTATCATTCTAAATTTGGAATGAACACAACTACCTGTTCAGGAGCTAGTTCCCATTTTTTTGTACTCGTTTCGGAAAACTAAATTACCCTCGTTTGCACGGGACTAGGGTTGTAAATAAACCATCAAACTTCTTTTTCATCAAATACAATTCAAATTTGATTATCTTTCTGGTAGATACAGGAGTGCAAGTGTGTGTTATTCTATCTAAAAAATGTTAAGTCTTGTTTGAGAAAAAAAATTTCCTTATTATTGGATATGGAGGAACCCTTGTTGATGTTATTGATAAAACAATTTTAACTCTCAATCAAGAAAATCTAGGAGATTTCCAATGGAAATTTATTGTGGTACAAAGTGGACATCCAATTTGGGTTGCAAATTTTGTATGTGATTTCAGATTTAGAATTGGTGTTTTCAAAAGGAGTTATTCCGAGATTAACCATGCTTCAATTCAGAACTATCGAAGACTCAAAAAAATAAAATCCAAATAAAATGATGTCTTTAATAATAAAAGTTTCATTGAAACTTATCTAGCTCACGGTGTGAAACACGATATCGAGACGAAACGTCCTCCTTGCTTTGCAAGATCACGCATGTTAGATGGGCGAAGTTAAATTTTGAACGAGTAGAAATCATCAAATTGCTGAAGAAAGGAATCCTACGATAGTCCTCTTCTAATTTTTCTTCCACTATTCAACGTCGTTCCAAACACACATCGGTATCCCCTCCCAAATCTATGGGATTTGGTAACTAATCTAAAAAGTATGGCTGTTTTTAGTAAAAAGGATTTACACAGAGCGTATAACCAAATACCTATGAATAACACTTCTACAAATATAACTGCAATCATTCCACCATTTGGTTTATATGAATATTTCAAGAAGCCTTTTGGTCTTAAAAAGGCTGCTCAGACTTTCACAGACTAATCGATTCAATTCTACGTGGAATTCCAAATGTGTTTGTGTACCTTAATGATATTCTTGTCAATTCGGAGTAGATGGATCAGTTTTGGTAAACGTTAAATGTGGTTTTATCAATACTTAAAACTGCTGGTATGATCCTCCCTCCTGAAAAATGTGAGTTTTTCATGAAATTGGTAGACTTTGTTGGACAATCTATTTCATCAAAAGATTTTAGCCCTCTAGCATATAAGGTAAAGGCAATCCAAGAGGTAACAACTCCAAAATCAAAAGATGAACTGCATAGATTTTTGGGCTTGGCACAATATTACTCACAGTTCATAGAAAGACTGTCTCAATGGACAGTTCATTTGTATCCCCTTTTAAAGAAGAATGTAAAATTTAATTGGAATACAGAACGTGAACAAGCCTTTCAAGGTATTAAAAATAGTTTCTCTAAAAGTATTCAACTTACATTCAGAGATAGTTAAATGCATTTAGCCCGGACAACTGATGCATCTGATACAGGAATGGGAGCTGTTCTCTTGCAAAAGGTAAATTAACACTGGCAACATCTAGCTTTTTGGTCTCGGGCGCTCTCAACGACACAACAGAAATATTCTACGTTGGATACCGAATTATTAAGTGTTAAGGAAAGTATCAAACATTTTATATGTGCTTTGGATTGACAAGTTTTTACAGTTTTCACGGACCACAAACCTTTAGTCACTGCGAGTGACATTTGCAATCCGTCTTGGACACCAAGACAATTCCGTACTTCATAGCAGAAATCAATTGTAATATCGAACACATTACATACATTGCACGACCCCTACTTGCTGGTTTTGGAAATGTTGACTCATTCCGTCTGGCTGTGTCATCTCCATATTTGTGTCAAAGAATCGTGCATTCTGTACACAGGGACAATCATCCGTGCTTCAAAGAAACGTTAAGGAGGGGGTTCACTTTTTTATGCTTAGCCTAATTTGCAAAGAACGTCAAAAACTTCATTAGAGAGTGTTTAGCGTGTCAGTAAAGCAAACTTTTCAGGACATCAAAACCAACGTCTTCTTTCGATCCTCCATTTGAAAGACTTTCCTTTATTTACGTACACATAATCGGTCTATTCCCACTTATTCAGGGACAGCGCTACGCCCTAACTGCTATGAATTGCTTCACAAGATGGCTAGAAATGATACCTATTCCAGGTATAACATCCAAGACATTAATCAATAATTTTTTGAGTGTTTTGATTTTGAGGTTTGAAGATCTGGAAACCATTGTGTCTGACCGAGGAACACAGTTCTCAAGTTCATTATGGATGGGTGTTTGCATGACAATTTGGATTGCAAGCAAGAACACAACCTCGTATCATCCAGAGTCCAACAGACTCATACAACGTTTCCACCGATCATTTAACCCGGGCTAGAGGTTCTTATCACTAGTATCGACCGTAAACACTAATATTTCACTACGGCCTACATTCCAGAAGGCTTTTGACAATATAAAATAAAATTTGTATAATAATTCTTCTAGTAGTTTTCGTTTATTACTGCACAGATAATCATTTTTTCGAAATCTCTCCAAACATAATATCTATTTCAATCTAAATTTTCCCAGCTTCACTTTTCCCATCTCGATTGAAGGTAACATATATTTGTGTGTTAGTGTATACTTCCTCAATCTCCGAATAGTTCCTAATTTACGTCCAGGTACTATTCGCCGAGGTTCTTCCCCAACAGTTGAAATGACTAATGATACTCGACTGTCTCCTCCCTTTGTCCTCCTCACTTCAGTTACTTGCAATTCTAGATTAATTTTCCAATCTTCACCTGTTGCTGTGAACCATCCAATATCTGATGTGCTGTTATCAGTTACCTTATACCTTTTGACTATAACCTCAATTACTACTGTTTTCTCAACCGGTATGGTAGTTTTTTCAGTAATAAAACCCCCGACTTCTCTTTAAAGGTAAAATAAGTGTCCAGCACAATGTGTTGAAGTGTTGTGGGGGGGGGGATAGGACTGCTCATTGCCAAAGTGGCCCATTTACACATTAGTTCCTCTCCCACATTTAGATCGTCCAATATACTCATGGCCCCGAATTTCCAATGATGGAAATCTTTTGCCCTTCCTAAGGATTTACAGGACTCCTTTTTATAATCAGCTCTTTTCGAACAGTCTTTTTTCCCTTCTCTACTAATTTCTGTAGTTACCTATAGTAGTAGTGACAATTTGGGCTGCTGCCTGATCTTGTTGTGGTTGGTTCTCTGTTGTATTCATTCTCCTCTAAATTATTAAAACAATTAGGTAAGTAATTTTTTTTAAATATAGAGACAACTTAATTCGGTAGGACAGTGTTGTACTATTTATCTTGACCTTGAATTGACTTAAAAGTTAATTCAGAATTCTGATTCGAATCAAACAGGCGTATCACTATTCGTCTCACACCAGTTTTTTTTGTTAAATCATTCCTATTTGTATTCAAGTTTATATTTCTTATTATTACCTCCCGTTGCATTTACTTAATTTTATTTATCCTTGGAATTATTTTAGACCTCTATCAAAGCTTTACTCTTGACTCCCTGTCTTATCATATGATTCTTAATTGATTTAACAGCAAAGATACTATGCCTGTCTGACCCAAACAAAATGAAACTCATGCACACATTATGTTCGTTGCAATCCAATACCCTTACTGCAATATTGATTGATTTACATAAAATTATGCAATACAGTTTCCTTTAGTAGAGAAGTAAAGGTTAAATAAATCAAAATTGAATTTATTATACAATGGAAAGAGGTTTCTGACTTCCTATTTATATATCTTGTACACCATCACAATTACTCATTTTATACGATTCAGAAGTCAGTATGTGTTTGTGATTGTTTGAATATCCAAAATTATTCACTGAATAACAATTTGTCTTTCTTCAAAATGAAAATTGATGATTTTAAACTTCTGTATCCATTCAATAAAGGATATTTGAGTACACTTTTGAAATTAAAAATGATAATGTTAAAATTCAAAATGGCTAGAGTTCATAAAAACTTTTCAAAACTATTTTTTTCATGAATACACAACCAAAAATCAAATTAAGAGATAATTAATCCTACAAAATGAGAAACTCAACAAACGTTAAGATAATAATACAAAATCTTGACACTTCTATTTTTAGAATTTATATTTACAAAAACTTTTCATAGTATATTTATGATATATACAAAGATATGGACAAGATGCAAATTTTCTACTATAAAAATGTATATAAACACACAATATTTAAATCTCCGAAGTAAATTAATCTAAAAAGAGTGTACATTTCTTGCAACGCTCTCCGAAATTTTTAGTTACCTTGGACAACACTACAAATCAATTGTTGTCTTGTATTTACTATTTATCAACCACTAAAAGGGATGCTTATATCGGAAGGGTCTTTGAACTATGTTTTTCTTCCATTCCTTAGGATACAAAATCCTCACAGTAATAGGATTACCACATATAATCCCCAACTATGCATAAGATATAAACACACAAGACTGCAAGATCATTTACTACCGAAGAACAGCGAGGGAAGCAAAAACGAAGGGTTGAAGTTAGCACAGCAAAAACTATGATTGTTATAGCTGATAAGTTAATGAAGTATGTTGATATGTAATATAAATATATGATATTACAAGTACATGTAGACTTTCATGGACGAGGTCCCCATCTTGACCTTGATCTATAACTTTAGTACACTCCTTGATGTGAGTAGAGATTTAAATATATCTTCATGTCATTTTGACGAAAAAAATGGACTGCATATGATTCCCAATGATTCTTTGGAACAGAACGTAGTAGTAGCATTTTGTGATTCCTTCCCAATGCTTTGAAATCTACGTGTTATTTATATATTATTAATTATGGGTTGAAGAATTGTTATTGTCTTGCTTGTTTACATTTTTGTTTATAATTTCTCAAAATGGAATACAACAGTAAACATTCCAAATAAATATATATCTAAGAAAAACTAGCATTACCTCTATTATTATTCAAGGCAAAAAAGTCTCAAGCCAAAAACGTCGCAAGGCAAAACAGTACAAGACAAAAACGCCTCAAAGAAAAAGCGTCACAAGGCAAAAACGTCTCAAAGCAAAATGATCACAAGGTGAAATTGTCAATAGGCGAATACGTACAATGCAAAAAAATTCAAGGCGAATCCTACTGACACGATGTTTGATAACTCCTCTGATAAACCGCATAGTATTCATGAGAAGTTATGGCAACCTCAGATTACCCGAAAGTTTCCTTTTCCTTATCCATATATAGGCCCTTTTTCAAAATCAGTGACTAGATGTCTTCAGGAGTTTGGGGCTATTTTTTGTCTACCGGAAAATATTCATTCAGACCGAGGATTAGCTTTTATGTCTCAAGAATTGAAGACATATTTAACTCTAAGAGGAATCACCAGTGATGAATATTCTATGTCCCAGCGGCATGTTAAAAAAAAGAAACCGAAAAGTAACGTGCTAACCCTCACAATTTGAAGATTGTTTGAGATTAGAGCAGCTTATCTGACATGATGCTTTATTAGATTAGCTGTGAGCAGCTCTGAGAGAGATGGAAAGAAAGAAAGAAAACACAAATCATACTCCGTATGACGCAATCTCTGAAGCATACCTTTACAGTTAGTTGTTCCAAGGATATTTTATATTACTGTTGTAGTACTTAAAATGCTTTTAATAATGTCATTAATTACATGTGTGTGACTCGAAAAAAAATAAAGGAATCCGTTCCTAAGCAGCAGCAAGTCTTTGGAAGTCCTTATTTCTTCCTCAAAGCACGATGTGGATAAGTATCTACTTCATTGTCGTCATATGGGATTCAAGATGTCAAATTTTACTCCGAATCAGCAAGTGTATTTCCTTAGTTATAGTGGGGGAGGATATCACCCTCCTTAGGGAAGGACTTTAATGTGAGGAAGAGGAAAAACACCAATATGATCCCTCATTAGTTTGGATGAGCCTTTCTGACCTTAAATTTCATCAAGAAAGGATATACTAATCTATGTTGGTGGACACATTTCAGGATAATTTGAAAAGGAGTTTTCCTCATTTACAAAATACAACGTCAACATATGGTATTATATCTACGATATCTTTATAAATGATCAAACGCTGCATAAGCGTGCAAAGATATATTATATTCTGTACATATATAGCCTAATGAAGTTATAGGGATTTCCCGGTGGTCAGGTGGGATGGTTTCTTCACCAAGAATGAAATAAACTTGTCAATGACTCCTCCTAAGTTATTTGACACTTCAACTTTTTCAAATAAAAAATAATTAATACTTAAGGAAAGACGAAAAATCCATTGCTGAAGGTTATCAGATTATGGTACTTGTTAGCTCCATAATTTGAAATATTGTGTCAAGATGATTATTGCATTTCATATTTAGGGTTTTCTTAAATCTCCATATAAATATTGGACACTGTGACTGGTCAATTTAATTGCTTGCTCGAACTTCATATAGTTATTAAAAAACTTACAACGACTTTGCTTCATCAATATTTCAAGAAAGTTAGATACCTCGTCGAGAGTCGATATTCCAGGAGCAAATTTCAAATTTGCAATACGCAGAGGTGCCACACAAGGAGATTTGATATCTACAACACTGTTCATAATTGGTACTAACGGTTTGTGCAATAAAATAATGCTAAATAATGCAATCAAAGTCATGGTCGATGGAGTACTTTTTAGAGCGCTCTTGAATTGCCGGCAGGAGCAAGTGAGAGATGCAATACGTGAAATATTTGATATCAAGGTTATGTTTGTAAGCCATGTTTTCCATTTTACTTTTTCATTTTTCTCTCTCCCATAAAATATTTTTACTTCTTTAAATTAATAACTGGGAATTGTTTTTTTTTATTATTAAAGATATGAAATATTACAATTAGATTTGTTTATTGTACATGAAATAAGTGAATAAATATATATTAATATATGTAGTATAGAATAAAAAATAAAAAAAAAAGAAGTTAAATACCAATTCAGAATCCAACTACTGAGAAATATGGATACCAATTATAAACGATCGGAAGAACAATAGAGTCAAATTAAACGAAGCCTATTGTACGTTTTATAAACGTTTATAAATATATTAATTCAACTATAAACCTCATATTTACATAGTCTGTTCTTAATAATCTCTAATTATTTGATTTTAAGCTGCAAAATATTACCAAATAAGGAAATTTGTGTATAATATAGTGATGATTATTTTTTATACTTTTATAATACAATATTATAAAAACGGAAATATTTTATTAAAATTCCTTGTTGGTTGTGTTTGATAGTTATTGTATAATAAAGTTTCTTTTAATAATTTAATTTTTAATATTACTATATAAAACAATACATAAATTACAACTTCCTAAGCTCTCTATTTCTGCTAGTAATTCGATGAAAAGAAGCTTCTTATGCTCTTTAACATCTTTTCATGAAACTTTTTCTTTTTTTACTTTTTATTTCTTTAATAAAAAATACTGTTATAAAATTTAGTATAAAATAAATTTAGAAGATATATACGGATAATTATAGTCAGTTATATATATATATATATTATTGATAAATATTTACATTAATTTTTTAAATCCAAAATATTCCAATGTAAGACTTTAGCTCACTCACCGATTAAAAATTCAAATATAACTATTTATTTATGTCATCATTCAATGCATTTATGAAGGACTACTAAAGAGTAAATATATTTTTTCTTCGTTATTATTATTAGAAAAATGTGCCCTTCTGAGATTTCGTTGACTTATAAAATTTTCACTCATCCATATGTCTAGTAATTCATGTATAATGGTAATGCTCTGAACAAAGGTATGGAGAGAGTTATATGCACAAGAAACTGCTGTGTAGAAGTTTATCTATCTAATCCTAAGTCATCGACACGTTTTTGTTACATAATTTGCGTTGATACTACTAAGAATGTAGTTCTTCTTAATTGCAAAATTGTTATTGCCAAGAATCGGATTCAATATTATGAAGTGCACCATAAATAATTTCCATTGTCATCGTTTAGAAAAACAAAATTATAAAAACTTAATTGAAATTTTTATTTAAGTCACATATTTACTCGAGTTTCATAAAAACATAAATGAAATTGTTTACTGTACTAGTTAAAAATAGATCTTATCTTAATTTAATAGTTTGTAATCTCCCTTTACGCATATTAAAATTAAATAAAAAGTTATTATATAATGCCAGTAATACATATATTTTCAAAAAAAAAAAAAAAAAAAAAATCAATCATTGTTTACTCAATGGCACTTTTCATTGTTCTTACAAGTCCAATATTAGTTATTATTCCATTGCAGAAAGTATAATTTGATTAAATAAAAATAAATGTAAAATTAATCAACAAATTTTTATTTCAAAATTATTTAATATTTATAAAGAAGTTTTTAAAGGGTAAATTAACTGATAAATATTATTTGATTGGTGATAATTTATGTTACAACGAAGATTTTAGATTTTTGGCATGTCATTTTTGTAATTATAGTCCAGAAGATGTTCAAAGTAGAACAACACAGTAAAACTCAGATTCACGAATGAAATTGGAAACTGTATAGAAGTCATATAATTAATTATAATTATGAGCATTGCAATTTTACAGAAGATATTACCAAAATCCTCGTCTCCTGCAATATTCCACTCGATATCGTTAATGATCCAAATTTTGTTAAGTTTATGTAAACTTACAATGGAATAGTAATTTCCTCTCGCTTCTCTTTCACCAAGTCAATGGAGTCTCAAAGTAAATTAGGGTTGACCAAGATTTTAAAAAGCTTCAGGGGACGGATATATTTCTTGCATTGGACGAAACTACTGACCCTCGACAACAGTCCATGACTGCAGTATTAATTGGTCCTTTATATTGTGAATTTTTGGGTCGTCCTTATCTCATTAATTTGGAAGGTATCCAATGATAACAAGTGTTGCTGTAAAAATAAAACAAGCAATGTTCTTGTCTCTCATTTCAGAGGCGAAAGACTGAAGATTTTCATTACCGGCGGAGCTTCATGTTGTATTACAGCAACCAAAAACCAATTATGTTGCATATCAGTTGTCTTGCTCATAGGCTGAACAGAATAGCAGCGCTCTGACTTGATTTCGGCGTTGCTATTCTGTTTAGACCATGACCTAGACAAGTGACATACAACATCATTGGAAAATGTTGTTGAAGGTTTTCAGCTGCTTTAATACAACATGAAGCTCCGTCTGTAATGAAAGCCTTCAGTCTTTCGCATCAGAAATCTGAGCCGAGAACGTTGCTGATACTTTTTACGGCAACACTTATAATAGTTTTATTGTCGGCTTTGGTAACATTTTACAAATTTATGGGATAAGGACCAAAAAATAACCATCTAAAGGACCAACTTACACAACACAAGAAACGTAATGAATTATTGTAGTTAGAAAACCAAATCTAAAGTCAATACTTTATATCAAACTTCATCACAATGCAACTTTACACGTTTGTAAAGCTTACGAAAATAATAAATACGTAGTTCGTAGTACGGGTTACTTATTTATATAAGATTAATGATCATGAATTTTGATAAATTTCCTCCTCAAGAATGAAAAGATAATGATGACAGCTTCTAGTATTATAAGGATTACCAACTGCAAAATAAGCTCCCGCTTTTGAGGACATATAATATTCATATCTGGGAAACGCTAAAAGTTGTACAACATCTTACAATCCTTAAGGGAACGGGTAGGTAGAACACTATAGCGGCATTGATTAGAAGGCTGTGTCATTAGTTCTTAAGTCCGGGGAGTTGCATATAGAAAAATGGCAATTAGTTCTAAATTAAGCTCTAAGATCTATATTAGGCTTACTTTTGATTGCTTCTAATCAAACTTTGCCCAAAAGGATGTTTAGTAATCAACGGAAGATAGGCCTTCATCAGACAATACCAACATGCTCAATAGATACAGAGACGGTACTTCTTAAAAATCACGTGAGAAACAATCAGAAAGATAATTTATTTGTTAGAATTGAATCCTACATGCGCTTATATCAGCTTTGGAAATGGACGAGCGCCATAAGTAACTCTACAAAATTTAGCACCAGGATGGGTGGTGGTAGAGGAAAGAGATGATATTATTGTACAAGAAGTAGATGAAGAACAACCATTGATGACTATTGTAAAGAATTAAAGTAAGGAGCCAGAAGATCTGATGGAGAACAACGACGTACCTCTTTCTTAGGAATTAATAATTATAAACAATAGACACAATAACGTATTAAGTTATGGGGATGAAAGTGTGATATTATTTCATGTGTGATGATTGTAGTATGATGTTGTAATTATCATCTTGTATGTTTATGAGACCATTTATATGTAGACTGTCTTGTTAGATAGATATTACTTATACTTCAAGAAAGTCAAATAAAGCCTAACTCTAGGTCACAACACATAGTTAAGTGAAAATCTAAATAAAAAAAAAGCACTTTTAGATATCATCTTCACTTCATAAAAATAAAAAATGTTTAAAATGAGTTATTCTTCTAGGAAACTTATACACATTTTTTTTTTTTTTTTGCATATATTTCCTTTTTTACTTCTTCTTATTTTCAAATGATAGGAAGATTAATCGGAAAATCGGGTGCTTTTTCGGAATTGGAACCAGCATTTCCGATCCTCTTATTCCGATTCATTCATGTTATTATTTATCACTGGTATTTAATTATTAATAACTATTCTATATTATGAAAAAAATATATATATATTACCATAAGGATACAGGAAATGAACATGTGAATTTATAACCTATAAAATAATCGTAACAAACCAATTAATGATCAAAAAATGTTTGAACACCAAGAAAAAACAAATTGTAAACAAACTGAAATATTAACAAAATAAAATTCAAGTTTAGGCCTTATTTTTGGATGCAAAATCAAATTTTAAGCACCCGATAAAATATAATTCTGAATTTGTGGTCCAAAAAGTTATGTTATGATTGATTTCTTCAATTTAACATTTAATTTTCTCATGGAATATAAAATAAGAAAGCAATAAAAAGGTTGTGTGAAAAGTGCCAACATAAAATATAAATAAGTTAATTAGATGACTTAATCAAATACATAACATATTTAAACTTGGGTTTATCTCTTTGTCTCTAAAATAAAAATTACTTATTATAAATAATCAACTTAATTATTTTTTATTTTGGAAAATCTTGTTACGTAACCCTATATTAATTTTTTATAAAATATTTTATGAGAAAATTTAGGTTCCATTAAAAAAATCAATCAAAATCGACCTTTGTTTTTACAGCAAACATTTTTAAGTTGTAACATAAAGTGTTTCTTTTATTTTGGATATAATATAGAGCAATTCAAAAAAGATATTGCAAAAATATTAGCTTTGAGGTAAGATGCACTTATTTGTTGACTGATATTTTGAAATTCATATCGAACTGCTGAAGGACTAAAATCATAAAATATTTGAAATATATTACCTGAGGAGTATGTTCTTGCATTCTTTTTAAAAAATAATAATACTGTTTGTGTAGGATTATGGATCTTGGTAAAATAATTAAATATGTAATAAAATAAAGAAATAGGGTCATACTTTTGAGTATGAAGGTACCCCCAAAATTAGATAACCTTTCGACCGGCTAAGGCTACCAAAAAAAGTCGTAATCATCATTAAAATAACCTAGGCTATAAAAAAACTAAATTTTGATCTTTAAGTTAAAGAAAAAGGGCAAAATATAGTAACTTATTTTGTAAAAGTTCGTTTTACATTCACAATTTGAAGTATTGCACGAATCTTCTTAATTACCTCCAAATCAACGTTTGAACAACCCAGAGGCCAGACCTCAGGCCATTGTACTACAACATCTGATGGCTAATGGGGTTTGCAGCCTTCCCGATCCCCCACAGTAAACCAAATGACCTCAAGTCTTCTGTGAATAAGGAGTAGAAAAAAGTGACCTACATTTACGTCTCACATCTATGTGCGCCACTTGCTCCACTTTAATGGAGCAATGGCGGCTATGTTCACAAATAATCTTGTGTATACCTATATGTATTGAAGAAATTTATTTTTGATGTCTACCAAGCCCAAGTTCATTTGACTTCATTCAGATCAAAATCTGAAAAAAGTTTTGAAATTACTTGTAAGACAAACAAAAACCGAAGCAATACTCTATTATGAAAACACCTACAAATAATCCAGCATACACTGAAACATTTTTATATCCTTTTTACGGAAGATCCTCTTTGGATTTTGCAGAATCCTCTCTTATAGGATTTTGATGTTCTTTGTAGTCCGTCGTGTTGGTGGTCGACTACTTGCTGGACGATCATTGATACTATTTGTCTACAGTGCCTTTTATAAAGGTTCTTTTAATTTCCATGACCCAAACGCCTTAAAAATCTATTTATTGTAGTTTTTACTAACACCAACAAATTGTTTATTCTCCTTGCTCGTAAATGAAGGATAAAAAAATGTTTTTTACTAACTTTGTTGAAAATGTATCCTTTCTTTACCATAAATAAAGAGTCGTAAGCGCTTATAGTTTTATACAGTATTTAGAGATCTGTGTTGCACTACCATTAGGTCCGGTGCTAGGTCGAAAAAAAATATTTTGTAATAAATGTTATAGAAAAAAATAAGTAAAGGGCTTTCATTTTATTTTCTAGATACTTTACAAGCGAAGTAAAATTCTCAAAGATATCTTAACAAATAAAATAAAAAAAGCAAAATCTGACTCCAGCCTTCGTTCTTTTCTTATTTTTAGGGCTGGGCATACGAGTGAACACGAGGAGAGGGAGTGAGTGAAACATTAGGTACTATTATTTAAATTTTATTTTAAAAAATCTGTTGCGTATGATGCTAAGATTTTGAAATATGCCGTGTTTCCATATATTCCATATATCTATATTATAAATACATTCAGATTTCTTGAATTTCTTCCCTTAAGTTTCAAAAATAATGATAATCAATTTAATGGTGGCAATAGATTACTAATCAAATGATAATTTTAAGTATTATAACACCTATTTGTCAATTAAGTATGGGTGAATTAATATATATATAAACAATATAAACTATTATTTTAAATTTTCATATATGTTATATGCAGAGTATCAGATAAACTTAAAATGACAAATGATACGATATTGAAGTTATTTTATAAAATAAAACAATTAGATTCAACAAAATTATTAGCAAGAAATGTTAGTTGTATATTTACAAAATGAAATGAGGCTTTTTTATACAGAAATAAATAAAGAAAGAAACTAAGAAATAGCAGAATAGAATATGCATTGTAGACAAACTATCGAGAAAAGAGAGACACATTATCTTTAAGAGTTTAAAATTATCTCCCACCTCTTTTCCAAATACAAAACAGGCACAAGAGTAATAAAAAATCAAGGGCGATGCTTGAAGTGTCCAGGCTATATAATTATCCGAACAAAGATGTATCGGATCTCTCAATAAATATTAAAACGCCTTAAATTATTTTTAATTGTGTTCATGAAGAGAAGAGTACCATGATTATATTGCAATTTCAGATTGTTCCAACTGTACTGAGCTTTATAGTTTTCCTCGCGTTCTCCATCAACCCGATCTTTGACTGCCTCCCGAATCTTCTCTGGTTTATCTTCTCACAGGCAATTGACACATCCTAGATAATAATGAAGTGGAAATCACTTCTCTTGTTTAATATTAAGCTAATGTTTGTTCGTCAATCCATGATTTATTTACTTTTACGTGTACTATTCTACCATGATAAGTATGAATAATGAGAGTCTTCAGCTCCCCAGCTAAGTCACATAAGAAGGTCGTCATACTCATTAATCACAAGAATAAGGACTTATTTTCCCTGCCTAACTTCAGCCTCAGCTCAAGTTTCGTCAGAAAAGCCCTCCACGACTTTCTTTCATGAAGATCTTATCTTATGTCCCCTCACTTATGACCAATCTATAAGGCTCCAAAATGGACATGGATCAAGGAGGAAAAAACCTTTGAAGCCCAACTGAGGATGAATAAGAATTGATACCATAATTCCCTTCTCACAAATTCAAGAAGAAAATCTGATTAATAGTCATTAACAGGATCTTAGAAGGATCTTTAACGAGCTCCCACGAACGTTCAACCCGGGTTTGAATCAAATGGAAGCTATTTGGTAAATGATGTTCACTTTTTAGGAATTAAAAAATAATTACAACTTCTAAGAAAAATAAAATTCCTTAGTTATACTACCGATTACAAATTAACAGGCCAGATAAAAAACACACTGGATTTACATCATTGGATATAAAAATATCCAAAGGAAACAACATTATAACCAAGGTTAATTGAAATACAAGGTTAGACCGTCATGTAATTGCTTGCTAGAATTTTCAATTTTATGTATCGTACCGATTGCTAGGCAACACACACAGGTTTTGACGTCATAGAGGATAATATTAGTACTCTAAATGTAACAGTGAATGAGGGCGATATATACCTACTCTTACAAACATATATACTCTATGACATCACTTTTAAAAAGCGGGGTGGGAGTCAAACATCAGTCGGAAAAGCGTTATGATATAACCTTGTTTTTCCAATAATTTTGGTTATAACTAAAGGATTCTAGGGAAAGAGTGGTCAAGTGAAAAATAAAAAAAATCTATCGAAAAACTAGGTAGTCTATGTTCCTTACGTAGTTTCCCTTATTTGTCTCATTTCATTAGAGGGGAGACTCACTCTTTCACTTCCCCCTCCCTCCCCCCCCCTCGCACACACTGGCCTAGTGGGAGGAATATGTTGCAGCTTCTAATTTTAAGCCAATCAGAATTGAGAACTACTACATATGAGAACCTTCCTTGCCTGGAGTGTTCACTCTTAACCTAGAGTCCTTTAGTTATACAATACAGTTTATCAATCATAAAATATGTCATCTTGCTTCTTTTTTTTTTTTTTTTTTGTTTTAAATGCCGGTTGTGAATATTTTTAGCACTCACAAGAATAAAAGCAACTACTTTAGAGTACTCTCTGATTGGTGTATAAATATATTTTGGTTTTCTTATTGGTAGTAAGTTGGACAAAGTATATAATATCGTTTCTCTACAATAAGCTGTCTTCCAGCTGGTATTATAATTTTTACACGTACTGGTATGTAGTTTTTATTTACGACTCTATGATTAACATACGAGAAGTTAAAGTTTTGTTAATCTCTCTGATTGGCTTAAAATTGTTGACTGTATATTTTTTCCAATATAAAACATATTCAACATAAAAGTCTGATTCTTTAACAAAAGTTGAAAACTTATAGAAATGTAGATTTAATAAAAAAATAAAAATAAATTATATATTTTATTATTGAACTTGCACTTGCGTGTTCTTCTTTATTTTTCCTTTTAATAAAGAAATTGATTATTTTTCACTCTTATATATGTTTTTTTAATGTTATGCGGAATCTTTGATGTGCATTCATTGCTTGGGTCCTTTACCATAAACGAAGGAAATAAATTCCTGAAAATAATATTAAATATATATATTAAATCAAATTATATTAACAAAAATAAAATACTGTTAAAAGAAGTAAAACTTATTGTAGTAACGTTGTTGGATTCAGCTCTGGATTATAGATAATATTGAACTTTTTTATATCCTTTCTTTGGGACAGTATCTTCAACAAAAGAACATTTTGCGCATAGTATATTTTAGATTTTTCAAAATGGTATAAAAAAAATTTATTTACCAAAACAGATTGAACATTTGTGTGTACTCATAAAAAACAGAGTAACTTTGATTATTTATGGTGGAGTTATAATTATAGTTTCTTGTTGAAATCAGAGTAGAATTGAGGAACAAGATCGAAGAAATTCTTCCCAATGTCTTCCCTAATCACAGTTGATTATAGCTGATGTATCTTACATGATTGTATGATTTTTACAACAAATAATAACCTATACTCTTACCTTCACAAATCTCATATAAGTTTTATTTTGTTATTTCACCTTTAGAGAAAAGCCTACAAACAATGGAATTCCAGTAAAATATAAAAGAAATTTAGCCTAACATTTGAAACTACTCCTATTGAATTTTAAATGTGTGTTTTGTAAAGTTATGCTACTGTATGTATATATCAATCCTAAATTATAAAAATTTAAACTTTGACTACGGCAAATTTGTGTTGGGAAAGTTTGCCCTGGTATTATTCACCCTAGATAAAGCTCACCGGGTGGAAGACTCACCTTCCTTTATTTAATATAAATAATAATCGCATTTATGTAATGACTAATGAGTTCAAACCATGTTTGAATGAAGTTACATATTAAATGTCATAGTATTATATTATGAAAATACTCTCAAAAATTCGTCGAAGGAATCTATAAGCCCCTTATTAAGGTTCTCATAACTTGGCTTGAGATCCATTGGAGGTATGAATTCCCAGTTCTAGATATGTAAATCCGAGGATTCAAGCCCATTGAGTGACTACTTAGTGTACTCTGCTTTGTACTCTTCGAATAAAAAAGAAGGTTCATAAAAAGATAAAGAACATAGTTCTCATCTCACTATTCTAATTCTAAGTTGCTCCAAATTTACTGAGCTTTATTGTTTTCCTTGCTTACATCTCTAATTTTCCCGTACTCTTGTACAACCCCACCTTTGATTGCCTCATCGAATCCTCTCAGTGCTTTGCCTCACCACATCTAACCTTCTCTTCCACGGCACATCCTGGCTCAATTACTGCTCTTGCCTAATCTGATGTTACGCTTGTTCGTCCATCCATCTTTTCCAATATGAATAATCTATCATGTCTACAGTCTAATGATAATAATTAAGTGATTGGGATTCCTTCCATTCGAATTGCTGTGGTGTTTGTTTAATTTTCTTTAGTCGAATAATTATAAATATTACATATTTTGTCTCTGGGTCGAACTCATTAGTCATTACATAAGTGAGATCATTATTTACATTAAAGAAAGGAAGGCGAGTATTCCAACCTACGAGCTTTACCCGAGACAAAATTTCGCAGGGTGAATAATCCCAGGGTAAACTTTACCCAGACAAATTTTTCTGTTCATCAAATATTTAAACTTTCTAATAGAGTTATCAACCATTTATGAATTCAGCCTACGGGAGATTTTACCATTTCAGCAGTCCTTGATCCAGACATAGTTGTATATACCTGTTATACCTACAAAACTTCCCTTTTGCAATGAATTGGTATACAAATGGCTTTGAGATCATAATGTGACGCAACTGAACCCTGTACAAAAATAGCCTGACACTTTATAAGGCTCACCATAAAATGTTTAATAGCTGTTCTTTTTTCATTAGTATTTCAATTATGTGTATTATTTCTAATCAACTCATGTTGTTTATGAGTATGCCCATTTTCCAAATAATTGACATAGAGTTTTTTAACTGTATATGTATTTCTGCATAGGCGCGAGGATTGAAAACATAGTCTGACAAACTCTCAGTACACTAATTTGGAATTTTGTGTTTTGATCTTCCATATCCAGAGCCAAAAAGGGTACAAAACGTATGCTTTATTATTCGATAGAGTAATAAAAGACATTTCTAATCATTAATCTTGCCAATAAGAAAATTTTTCGCTGTTCAAACAAGGAGATATTTTCTGAATGTATTCAACAGTCCTAGAGAATAGAAAAAACTAGTGGAATCAGAGTTATTTCCATATCGAACCTTCAAATGAAGACTTATGGGCAACCCTGATAATAATCACCTATTCTATCAAACCAAAAGTAAGAAAGTTTTTTCTGTTGTTGTTTTATATTCGAAATATTGACCTTTATCCCTCTAGATGTACATCCTTCTTCTTATTATTTTTTTTCATTCATCATTATTTTATATGTACAAAGCAATTATGCAAATAAATATTCATAAATAAACATTATAGTTTAAAGTTATTGCTTCATGTAGGAACTTTTGAAAAGACCAAATGAAAAATAAAAACAAAAAAAGCAGTATGTTTTAGTGGGAGAAGTTAAGTGTCATTGATTTTTTATAAAAAAATGAAGTCCATCTATAATAATAAAAAACATCCTTAATAAAACACATCTATAAAAGCTACTATACAAAAATAGTTGAAACCAAAATGAATATTAGCAATCAAGATTCCGGGTTAGAAATTCTAAAACATATGAGGATTGACTTTAGTAGCTTCTTATGTTGGATAGAATTTCACTTCTTTTGCCGCCAGGATGCAGGAAGTGTCATCAACCTTGGGTACTTTCATGGAAAGGGTGGTATATCTAGCAGCAGATATCATAAAAGTTGCTCTATGTTCGTAAAAGTATATTGGATTATAGGATGTAAGCATTCCAGTAATGAATGCCTTAGAGTTTAGTAAAGCAAACTCACTGGCTTTAGACTTCTGTGGAGACTACTTCTTCTTTAGAGATTATAGAAGCTATGGTTAAGTTCAAATGTCAATTTTCCAGATCCTTGATGCTGATGGCGAAGAAGCATTACAGAATATTGACAGGCCTGCAATCCACAAAGGCATGCAGTATATTATTAAAAAAATTAACACAATCTTTGCATGGTCTATAAAATTTGATACAATAAAAAGAGATCTGAAATTGAGCGGTAAATTTCCTACTATCCGAAATATACATAAGGGAAAATAAAATTATTTTTCTCAAATTTTCTCGAAGTCCTTACAAATTTAAATAGTATTCACAAATAGATTGAGGTTCGTATGTTGGTTAAATTAAAATCATTTTAAGATGTCAGGGTCTAAGAACAATAAAATCTTTTTTTTGCTCTTTTTAAAGGGTATTAAAAACTACCATCGTAAAAGGGGGTTTGCGTCTTTAGGTCATGAAATGTTAAAATATTTTTTTTTATGGCTTCTTCCTCTAAATTCTTAGAAGTGCTAGGATTCCTAAAGCAGACAGGCTTCTTAACTTTGCCTCGGATTTTATCCAAAATAAAATCTCTATTGAATAAAGGAACAGCTGACCAAATAATAAGTTGAGCTTCAGCCCATACCAGGCAATAAGAAGCAATTTTTCTTTGGTAAGGTCAGTACTAATTGTAAGCCTATGGTAGAACTCAGTGGATGAAACCTGCCTCCTCTATTCAATGTCCGATTCCCTAGACATATCTATAAAAACTTTGATATTAATTTTGAGTATTATATTCCAAAGAAGTGCAATTCTGCCTCCAATGAGTGATTTAGGTATATTTATGGTTTTCAAATAGCATTCGGGAAATAGCTTTTTATGCCACTCTTGTTCCTCGTTCATCACTCTCATAGCATATAAGCCACTGCTTCCTGAGGGAAGCAGTGGCTTTGTATATAACTTGAGGAGCTAATTGTGTCTTATAAAGATCAATTTTTGTTGAAGATTCAAATGTCTCCACCAAAACAGGTTTCTGTAAATAGCACAATTGAATAGAATAGAATGGAATAACATTTTGCTTGTTGAGTCTTGAACCAGACCTTTTATCATACTTTTGAAGAAGTCCAGCAGGATATTGATTCTTTTAAGAAGCTGTGACTATAAATTAGCTTTTACTGTTAAAATGACATCATCCGCATAAGCATAGATTAAATGTAGTTTGTCATAAAAATAAACGCCAAACCCAGTATACTTTTTTTAAATATGTATTATTAAATCTTAAATGAAAGCAATGAATAGAAGAGGCACGGTTGAGTAGCCTTGTTTGCAGCTTTTTTTCGTGATTAATTGATTCACTTTCTACGCCATTTAACGAAATATTAGATTAACAATAATGTAAAAGTTACCTAACAGGAGTAAAAAGCTTTTTGGATAAAAGTCTCTTAATAGCCTTGAAGACATGACAATGATTTATCGAATCGAATGCCCTACTAAAGTCAACTCTGTTAATACTTCCATATTTTTTTCTATTACTGACTGATTCCATAGCTGCTTGGATGTTTCGTGACCAATTGGAAATTTCCATTTTCTTCATTTTCATCTTCTTTTTGAGCCATTCCAATATTTTTATACAATATGGGCTCCATTTGCACAGACAAAACTCCAGATAAAATTATGTCAGAAGCATTCAATATGGTAAGCCCTCTAGTGGTGGAAGTTTGACCCATCTCCTTTTTTAGGAATTAAAGTTATTCTTCCTTTTGTGAATGATCGAGGTATTCTACCCGTCTTTCCCATCGTAAAGTCCCTTCTATACAGAAAGGGCATAGTTTCAATCAGGTATATGATTAAAGCATCTCCAGAAACTCCATCTGGGCCTGCTGCTTTGTTAGCTTTTAACTGTTTTATGATGAAGTTCTTAAAATTTTCCATTGAATAAATGTTATCATTCAGGCCATATCCACGTCTTTTAGGAGGGGGGAAATTTTCTCAGTTTGGAATACTGATTGAAAACCCGAAGGAAAATATTTTCAAATATATTTTGCGTATTTAATTACTTTGCCATTAGTATTTATATTTCTTATCCAAAGAGATGAATTTTTTTTTTTGTCCGAGCGAACTTTTAAGTATTTTGTTTGAATCACTATCATCCAAAACTTTGCCATTCCTTTTCTTCTCGGTTATTTCTGCTATTCTAAATAAATTAACAGTATCTGTCCTAAAGCTCATTTTCATAAAGAGCTAGAATTCAATAATTTTTATACTTGGTTTTGATGTATTCGTGATTCCCTTTTCCTTTCCCGAAAAAATCATGTAGCGGAAGTCTGTATCGGCCGAGACAGAAAATGTATTGCTTGCTTTCCGTTGAATTTTGACTTATAACATTGAATGAGATTTTTTTTTTTAAATTTTTGTCAAATTTTTCGTCGCCAAGAATCCATCTTGATAAAATAAATGAACACCGTTTCAAATGACTATAGAAGGTAATCTCTATTTGCTCATGATGATATGCTGGTTCAAGTATATATATTGCTGTGTCTACAGTTTTTTGAGATTGTAGGACATCAACGCCAAGTCAATCTGAGAAGATTGTTTGTTTCTTTGTTAGGATACTTCTCTTTTGGATAGTACCTTTTTAAGATGACCACGAATTTAAACCTCACAAAAAGCTCACCCAAAACTTTTGAATTTGGATATTGATTTGTCAACCCGTCAAGACCAACGTTCAAGTATCCAATCAATATGGAGGGAAACGGGTCTTTCTTTTTATTACTGATGATAGATTGGAAGAAAGATGTAGACAGCTCATTTGGTCCATATGCATATTTTACGGAAAACGTCACTCCATTCATGGTCATACATATTCTATTCCAATCACTCTTGCTAGAGTAACCCTTTACAAAAATCAAATCATTATCTTATTAAGTAATTAGAGTCAGAACACCTTTATTGTCGTTATCTCCATTAAAAAAGGGTAGAAACTTTTTTGAAAGGCAGTGAAGACAATTTGGATTGGATTTTTTTTTCTCCTGAAGATAGATAATGTCTGAATCCACTAACAGAAGATGGATCATTAATACATGCCTCAATTTCCTATCTTTTCCACCCCTAATGTTTAAAGAAAGGAATTTGTTCAATGCCCGTATTCTATTTAAAATTATTGGATAATGTTTCTAAATAAATATCAAAGGTTCCGGCCTGTTTTGATTCAGAGTATATAAAAGTTCCATATCTTTATTCATAATAATAGATTTAGAAATAAAGTAGAAACTAAGACTATGATTCCTAAGGTGAAGATTGGGAATCTCTTGATTGCTTTCCACTCTGTTTAGGAGAATGCCCCGTTTAAGGATTATTTCTTTAACCCATCGATAGGCAACGAGTGCAATGTTCCAATACCTTTGGCAATCGAGATATGATTTCATCGATTTTTAGGACTAACCCTACTTCTTCTCTAGCATATTTCAGCCGAAAGAACTCCATCAGATTGCCAGGTTAGGTTATTGTTGGGCATGTTAAAGCTCAAGGGGACATCCCTTGGTATAATTTCGATTTGAGGACTATTAACATCACCCTCATTGACGATAAGATGCCTAGAAGCGTCATTATTCGCAACCTCACCATCTTGTATTTTGCATTTTTTGACAGTCCCCCCTCCTCAGGCACTGAAGATGGATAATTAGAGGGTAAATGAATCAGCAATAGGACATCATGTGGAACTTGGCTTTTGCCTGTAGTACAAGTGATAAGGCGTTCGAACCCTCTCGTATATTTATCACCAAGGACTCCCTCTCCCCGAAGCACCAATGTTATGAGAGTCTTTTTCTTCTTCGGATGACAGGCGTTGTGATATTGTTTTTTTAGCACTTTTTCATATTAAAAGGTTATCTTCCTTTTTTTCAAAACAATACTGCTTAATATGGCCAAAATTGAAGCACCCTTGGCATGGGAGCTTAACTCCCAAAAAGTTACATTTGACTAACTAACCTTGAATTGGCACAATTTGGGGGATGGAGGACGGATCTGTGATATAATCGCTATCTCTTCAAACTTCTTTGTAATTTAAATACTTTGCTTTCACTTTTTTGCCTATGGGGTCTTTTTCGGGTAGTGGTTCGATACATCACCAAATTGCTTCAAGAAGGCGACAACTTTTGATTCATCAACCCGTTTGAACGTATTGACAAGAGTAATCACAATATTTTTCTTTTTATCAAGGGAGAACTTGTCTATTCATTTCAGTTTAAAGGCACCTCCTCGAATATGCCCTCTATATTTTTTACTTTCAACTTTTGAGGATTTTGTAAATCCTCAAGTCTAACTTTAATATCAATGGGGAACTTTGTATACATACAAGCCTGGCCCATTCCAAATCTTTGGTTGGCCCCTGCAATTTTGTTATCTTTGAAGCCGAACTGCAACATCATATACATCAACATGATTGAAATTATATGCTTTGAAAGTCTTTCCATAAACATTTTCAAGCATAAGAACAAAAATTTCCCCCCCCGGAAGTCGTAACTCAAATTAATTTCAGTATCTGTATCTTTATCAATACTCTTTTCTCGTTTAAGGAAAGTGGCATATTGCCTTTGTGAAGATTTCAAATAGCAAACGTTTTCATCAGGGGTTTGTTTTGTTGGTTCATCGAGTGTCTTAACGAGAGATGAAGATGAAGTAAAGAAGGCGCTTCTTCAAACTTGTAAGATTGCAAGAAGAAGAAGAAAATAAATAAAGAAAGGAGACGAGATCTAACACACGGTCCCTTTCCAATAGGAGGAACAAAATAGTGATAGATATCAATTAAATTATTCCTTACCTTGATTCTCCAGAATCTCCAGAGACGAATTCAAAATCACAGTCCGAGATGTCTGAGCTTCAATTAAAAAAAAAAGTCCTCTTTAATGTCAAATATATACTCGATATTAACCGAAAATAAATAAGTCCACACCGAATGGTTACTTTCCAATAATACTAAATACTATTAATGCGACAGAAAGAAACACGTCTGCACGCAAAAAAGGATATACATGAACATATATTATTTTGTTTTTTTATAACATATAGTAAGCTATACACTACGTTAATTTCATTATCTTTTGTTATTGAGAGAGGCCTAAATTTACACATGGTCATTCGAGCCAGATATTGAACATAAGTTGGATGGTGTTTTTTCGAAATATTAAGTAATTAACTTGATTTTGTACGATATTAATATATTTTCAGAGTACAGACTGAACAAAATGGTCTTGGAAGTGTACAGGGTCAATTATAAAATAACTAATGGTTTTGAAGTCTATTGAGTCAATTCTAAGCCATACGCATTTTGATTCAAGCTGAAAGGGTTCATTTTAATACAAAATACATTTAGTTATATTTCTTTCCATATATTAGAAAACTAGATTATCTTGAGTGCTCTTTGAAGCTTAAGGGGCTCATTGTGCTTTTGTAATCTACGAACTCATTGTTATGGCAATTTGTTCTAAAAATAACAAGAATACCGATAATAATACACAAACAGGTCCTTGAAGTGAAAGTAAATTATTGAATTGTATTTTGAGAGCAGTTGATTAAATCAAATTAAATAATGTCAATAAGACTCACATCACTGAAAATCAAATTGATTAGACTTGTTAAATAAGAATCTAAATTAAAAATTCAAAAATAAATTATTCTTATTTTTTTTAAATAGAATCTTTAACAAGAAAAATGAGAGGAAGATAATAATTCTAAATCGATATCGATTGAGGGTCCAGAACCTTGGGAATTATTACGAAAACAACTTCCAACTAATTTAACCTTAGAGTAAGAACCGATCGTCATCATATAGCTTAATTCACTCAATCTGTTATGCCAAAAAAGTAATTCAGGAGTGTGCCTCTCGAAATGATAATAAGACTTTTGAAAGAAAGATCACTTCCGAAATGGGGTCGCCAAAGATATAATAGGAATAAAGCTAATAAGGATGATATTCTGAATGGATAAAAGAAAGAAGGTTGAAATTTTAGTCTACATTAGTCCTACTAACACCGTATATATGTTCTCAATCAGCAAACAGACGTTCTGGAGGCTCAGGAAACTGTATTTTCTCTCAGCATAACATTTTCCCGAGATTTATCAGGGGTTCAATATATCTCATTTTGTGTATTAAAAATATTGAAGGTTTTTTCATCATTGAAATAAATGACAATGTTTTCATGATGTTTAAGGTATGTGTATATGGCATTGGAGACGAGAGTTTTTTTTTTTTTCAGACCAAGTAATGGTCGTTTCTTAAGTCTTACCAACTTACCACAAGTAAATTTTACGTCTCTAGACACTGTGGACTAGGTAATGTCTTTCTTTTTTTGGCCAATTTAATCATTTTCATTCTTGGATAGGCTTCAAATGCCTCTCAGGCAGCAACTGGAGTTGGTTTTGTAGGTCAACCAGTGTGAAGTCAATGTCATTTCCAGATTCAAATCGTTTACCCTCTTAACCCTCCAAACCGTCTCGTTACTGACTAGAAACTCCATTAAGCATTGAAAATTATATTTAAATTACATTTCTTATCTCTGTTGCGCACTTCAACAATGTTTACCGCCACCAAAAATAGCTGAATTACCTCTAAATGAGTTTTTTTACCTTGTTGGTGATATTGTTTATCATCTGTTTGTTTTTTTGTTTTTCTTTATCTGGAGAAATTGTTTTTGCTATTGATGTTGTTATTAATATATTTCTTCATTATTATTTGGATAAAAAGAAGGATCCTTTTTTCATTAATTGATATACAAGGTCGTTCAAGTAAATCCATACCATCTTTGACTACATGCTGAACTATACTAAAAATATTAAACTCGTTTATTTCAATTTAAAATTGAGAATTGAGCCATAAATTTAAGTTAGTTGTGCAACTTTTAACTCCAAACAAGTATTGACGATATAGGAGATGTAGAGGATCACCATCATCGAATTTGTTTATACGAATACAGCCCTGTGTACATAAAATAGATGCTCATATATCCAAGGAGCACAATCTACGACGTCTACAACCACAGGAAAGAGGAGGGGGCATATAAAAGAAAACCCCACAAGTCTCGGAGTAATAAAAAATGCACCTCCATGTTCATCGTAGGCATGAAAAGTTCCTTGAAGTGTTCCAGCGAAATAGTCTTGAGGGCCATAAGCCTCAAGATGAAGGCAACCCAGCTACTACGAAAGACATATACTTACTGAAAAAGTTAAAGCCACCCAGACTGGCTAAACAAAGAAAATTGCTGAACGATTTGAAGTCTCATGGTAACTGAATCATCTTTTATTCAGATGAGAAACAATGGACTGTTGAGAGATCCCACTTCATCTAGAACGACAGATAGTTGACCATAGAAAGAACTAATATCCCCACGTTTTTAAAACTAAGTTTCTGGCCAGCATCATGACCTTTGGGGCTATTGTGAACAAGGGTAATATCATCCCGGTCATCTCCTTTGAGCCAAAGGAGAGAGTACTGTTGAATTAAGGACTCTATGATTGTTCTATACATCATTTATGTTTATATTGTGATGACATTCCGTGTTTCTTTTGTAAATGATTTCAGTTATATATCTGTAAATAAAGAAAACACATGTTTCTGAGGGTTAAAAGTAAGATAAAACAAGTGGGTACCCACATGAACTTTGATTTCCTGTCAAACCATGTGATACCATAGATGAAAGATGAGAACAATGGTATCGAGAACACGTTTAAACAAGACTCGGTCCCTCTCACAGGGCCCACAAGACCCAAAACTTGTTTAAAGAAAAGAAGAGTGTAATTTTGACAACACTCCCCCCCCCCAACCCCCCATATGACCCTCTAAGTACTTCTAATTGAATTTCATAGATTTCTTCTTTTAGGGGGAGTTGGAAAGGAAGGCTTCTGCTAATTCACACAACAGCATCAACTCCTTGAAGGCCTTCATCATCAAGTACTGGAACAAAGTCTCCCCTGCGGACGTGGTAAAGACCTGAAAATGTTTTAGATCTCGTATCGAGCGAATGATTGATGAAAATAGCAAACACATTCAATATTTTTTACTTTTTGTTATTAAACCTTCTAAATGATATTTCAAACCTCTACTTGCTTCCATTGTTGATCAGGATGCAGTTTAAGGCAGTCTGTATTTACTTGAACGACCCTATGCCATAGAGAAATAAATATCTAGATGTGACAAGGCATGCAAAAGGCTATTTCATTGCCTTCAGCTGTTCACGTTTGTCGTATAATAATAAATATAGGAATATATTCGATATCTTATTTGAACTCGGTGATTTAAAAGAAATGGAGATACAACATTTTAAAAAGAACTCATATTCTGAGTTTTTAGAGACATAGAAGCCAAATAATTTTGACGTCACTAGAAAAACAATTATTGATTTGAAGAAGAGATCTGTTTTAGTCTCATTGGGCCCAAAATTCATATCAAATTTCAAAAAAATCTCTTTAGAGCTTGCAAAATAGTTACTTATCCAAATTGATTGGTGTGGTACATTTGTTCATTATGGAAACGAACTACGAATTCAGTATTTTTTCCTTCTCAGTTCGAGATCTAAATGTATCTGTTCTATGGGGTGGTATCCAATTCAAATTTAGGTAGTTTGAAGTAATGAAGTAAAGGATAATTCCTTTTCCACAAATTCTCAAGGATATCATAAACAATTTGATCATACCATGTGTCAGAGCTGTAAAACGTTTTGGAAACAATGGGAAGCCTTGCCCTACCAGAGAATATAATAATTTTATTTTTTTTTATTTAAAAATATTAACAAAGAACATGATCACCTTCCCACCTACTATCACCCCCCCCACCAAAAAAAACCTGCAAATCCACGAAAGACTAAATAACATTATTAAAATCAATATGATAATTACTAACTTTATACTTTTTTAAATTTCAATTATATTTTGATTTCAAAAAGTACCTTTATCTTGGAACTAAACATTTTGAAAAATCCTATATCTGTTTAGGACACTTCCATCCTTTTTAATTTTATTTTTGGAGATTATGTCTGCAATACTTTTTTCATGCAAGAATGAAATTTCTTGAATGTTAATACTACCAAGTCAGCTAATGTGCAGGCGAAAGATTTTTTCACACAGAAAAAGAAGTAGATACATCGAGCCTGACGGTATAATAAGTCCTCTATTCGGATTATCACTGTAATCATTCTTAAATGGAATTAAATATGAGTTTGGACGAAGATATTCTTCATTATGAAATAATGCTCTTTTGCAAATTACAGATTTAATATTGCAATTTATGAAATTGATGCGCTTACATATTCTGCAGTCTGAAGCATGAAACCCTTTTAAGTGACATGTTTTTAGATTTACTTCATCATTACCGCAGTGTAATTCAAAACGTGTTCATGCAGAGTCCTTTTGATCGTTCATTGCAATGATCTGACGTTGTTCATCAATAACATTGACCACAGTTAACAAGATAGTTTCATCTTGTGGAATACAGTTCCAGTTGACATTTTGAATGCTTCCTCTACCAGCATGCAGAGAATTTTTCTAAAAAAGTAGATATAATAAAAATAAGATATTTAAGATTAAAAACATAACAATGAACCAAAATTAAACCTTTAAACATTTCAAATATTACCTACAGGCAAATATAAATTTTTTTGGACTTGGTTTGAAACACCATGCATTCCTTTGTGTGATTGCAGCAAAGAGATGTACCAAATGGTCTTTCTGAAGTTTATGAGGACAAATATATCGCATATTTATTTCACCAGACTTTATTAGTTCCACAAAATACCTTAGAGAATGTAATCAGGCAATTAAGTGTAATGTCCCAATGCGTCCCATAGAAGCAATTATTATAATCCCTTCTCTTCTTGTTAAAACTTCATACTTATGAATGAATTTTCTGAATCTTTCCTCTACTAAAGCTATATTAGCTGGAAACAATGCTGCTTTCAATTTGTAGTGGTACTTGGATTGACTATTCATAATATCAAAAATATTATCGTGCAATTCAAGAAATTCTGCCGTAACAAGAACATCTTCACTTTGAAACACAGAAATTTTGTTTTTATGGACCCATTTCAATGATCTAAGGACCGAGTCTGACATAACTAAACAGGTCATTCAACTCTCATTTTGCAATAAAAAGGTTTTGTAATCCGAAAACAGATTCCTGACATTTTGAGCCTTATGAGGAGGATCGTAGATTGCAACTACGGTTGTATTTTTGCATGGATGAGGGCATGTTGTAAATATGCCTTCAATATTCTGAATTTAAAAGAAGGAATCATACTTATATTAGCAATTTCATTCTCATTAATAGTTATTTATCTTAGGTTGAAGATTGCATCAGATAATATTTAATAGCTCCATCCATACAAATGGATCTAACTATACCACCGGCTTCAAAGCAAATACGATAGCTTGACGAATGATTCCTGGAAGAACAGATACTAGAATTCCCTTGATTAGGAAATAAGCATTAGGTAATTTCCAAAAGCGTTTAAATCCAACGAGCATCACCACAAAGCATTCATTTGCTGGTATATTTTCGTCACGGTTGCTTTGACCACCAAAGTCAACTTAACCAAAACACGTTCCTAGCTTATTATCAAATTCAATCATCTGTTTATAGACATGCCATCTATACAGAGGCCCGCCTCTTTTAAATAAAGATTATTGCTCTGGCGTTTCAGTTCATAAAATACTGGTATTTGAAATCCAAGATAGCAATCAATGCTGCCTACAAATCTTTGGATTGTGTGCTGGCTCGGTAAAGTCAGAAGTTGAGACACGAAATCAAATACCTTTGGACTGTAAAAAAAAGAGTTGTAACAAAATCTCTCACTTCTGGTGAAAACGTAGTTTTTTTGTTCTTTTCCAGCAATGTTTTAGCGGTTTCATTATTGAAACGTCCTTCAAAAATTGAAATGTTCTTGGGTTGTAAAAGCTATTTCTCTTTAATACATTTTATAACTTGATTCATTTCTAATTTTGTATTCTGATTCTTAAGACATGCATTATGGAGCTTCCGTCCTTGTTTCTTCTCTTTAAAATGTACTTTTTCTATCAAAGATTGAAGACTATCATACTTGGCTTTTGCCACTACAATATCCGATTGAAAAGTATATCATTGATCCATGTTGAATGATTCAATAGTGCCAATCTTATTTTCAAAAGCAATAGTTTGAATATTATCCAAGTTTTCATCTGTTTCTTCTTGATGGGATTAAGAAAATCGAATGTTTGTCTGCCCTTAGATGGAAAATTCAAAGATATAACTTCAAATTTCCAAAGTACAGCATGAAACTGTAACTTTTTCAGAATTCTATATTTATATCCATCCAAGAAGTCTTAGGGTCAGAAGTGTTCTGAGCATTGGAAGGAAATAGGGGAAGATGGGAAATGCTTTCGTCGAACAGCACGTATCTATTTCTGGCGCATATCTATTTTTGAAGGAAAGCGTAGACATTAAATTAAACTTAAGGTTAAATCTTAAGGTTGATAGACATGGATCTCTAGGAAATTTATGGAAGCGAGGACCAGGTTTAGTGCTCTTATTTGAGCAGCCATAGGCATAATAATATAGAACCGTGATTATTATGTTAAATGATAATTCAAACCAATGAATACTAAAATAACAAACAGTTAAGATATTATTGTTGAAACTAATAGCGAAATCTGAATCGGTTCCTTTCTTTTTACATATTAATTTCATTTATGAGCACTGTTTGACATTATTCTAAGTTAAGACTCCATTTAAAGTATTTATGATTGATTAGAGCAAATATGTTAATTATAATTTATAAGTGCTAAACCAATCGCTGTAAATAGTTCCTTCTTTTTTTAATCTGCCAATTATTTGTTGATTAATTAATAATGCCAAAGGGGCCATAAATTGAATCAATAAATTCTTAGATATCTATTACCAATATAGGTCTTCCTGTAAATAGAATTAAGACGATGTTCCAAATAATTAAAGATATGCTGAAGTCAAATGGAGTTCGATATTTTTCTTTGAATTATAGCATATCTACAATTACACATATTACAACAGCTATACACCATTTTTTAAGATCAGAATGTTTGTTTTCTGTCTGCCTAACTAATCTAAGCAGCCAAGTAAAAATCCTTGTCATCTCTATGTTTTCTTTTTCTATGCCTTATGTATATTCAAAAGGGGGGAAAGAAAATAACTATAATGCGCAAATTTAACTTCTCATCTCTTTCGTATATTAAATGTTAATAATTATATTCATATCATATTTTTGAACCTATAACAAAAAATTTATAAACTCTTATGTTTCAAATGTTATTTTTAGAAAAATAAATTGCTATATATTAAAAAAAAGAAATAACTTAATTTTTATATATCAACAGTAGGTATAGTGTATATAGTTGCTTCTGTGAGGATATTTTCATATAACAAACTAATAATTACGCATTGAAGGTGAAAAATGTTAAAAAATTTATCGAAAATACTGTATTTAATATTTTTCAGAGGTGCATGTACTTGAGAATATTAAGAAAAGTTTTAAGTATTGATGCATGTAATCGACGTAAAAAGTTGATTTACAAATATCCTTTGGAAAAACAAATTAATTTCATTTAATATACTGTTATTTGCCTATATATTACATCAATTTATAAGTAAATAAACATAAATTAATTGGAGATATATTTTACATATAAGGATTTTAATTATTTTTAAGTAATAAGATAATATCAATAGGAGCTGCGATCCAATGTTGGGAATGTAATTCTAAAACTGATCCTGGGTGTTCAGATCCTTTTAAAGGATATAGTCTCGGATCAGTAAACTGTAGTCAAATAAATGATAAAATTGATCATTTACAAGATGAAAGTGAGATATATCTTGAAGCTTCAATATGCCGAAAAACAGTCCAAACAGGTAATTTATTTAAACAAAGTGTTACTTTATTGTCTAAATTTGAAAAATATTTTAGTTGAAGAAGAAGTTAGAATAATACGTGGTTGTGGATGGGTTCAAAATGATGAAAAGTTAAAGAGTCGTGATTGTTTTAGTAGGGTTGGTACTATGGGAGTAAGTAAAATGTTACTTTATTATTAAAATAGCTTCACCAAATGCCCAATTTATTACGTTTAATATTTTTTTTTGTTTTTCGATTTTAATGAACTTTCTAGAAATAGTTTCTTTATTAATTACAGAAGTCAACAAAATGTAACTTTTCGATAAAAAATTAGATCGATGTCTAATTATCATTACTTAACATAAATCTGTATTTAGTTTTTTCATATCAAAATTTCGGTCTGACTGATTTCAGTTTTATAATATTTTTTCCACTTATGGTTTTTGGATAAGTTTGGGATAACTTTAGAGTAATAAAAAAAATCAGAAATCCATAACAAAAAGTACAAATTATCTGTAAAGATGTTATTGTTATCTATATTGACGTAACCTAACCAGTGTATTATATTTAAATTATAAGAAAAACTAAATTGACCAAAAATTAATCAAACTTTTGACTATATGGTTCGACAGCTCCATATAAATGTTGAAATGCAGGATCAGAAACTGTCCTACATATATGCCTCCGATGCAGGTTCTGGTTTGGATAAAAACACGGATGCTTGGCAAAGAGCTGCTAAATGTTAATTTCCTGATAATTAATTAATATCTAAATAATTTTAATATTCCATTTAAGAAGTTTTTCTTGGAGACTCTTTAGACGTACATCTGTGATTTAAGTTACATATTTTTAAAAGAGGTCTACAAGAGATCGATGATCGAAAATAGCAAAAATAAATTTATTGACTCCATAAATAATTTACAATTTTCCGCTATTCAAGCAAGTGCCAAAATTATAACTTATTGGGGCATAACGAGATTGTTCTTTTGTTAGAGCAAATTGTCCGCATTAGATTAGTCTGGAATCCGGATGAAAAGATAAAAGTGATGGTGCCATTCAAAATAATCATCAGAGTTCTTGGGTTGTTGAGAGAGGAAAAATATTATTCCGTGTTTGTTAAAAGTATAATATCGTCCTCTTTATTGAAGTAATTGCATTCAAGATGACGTGTTACGATACTTTTGATGCTTCTGAACCAGATTTGTTGCTAGACATTGATGAGAAGATAATGATGACTTTTCTTTTAAGATGGGTATTTCTCACTAATATTAATTTTGAAAATCTTGCTGTTTTTTATAGGGATATTGAATTTAGGATTTAGGACACTAAAAGGGTCCTAGCAGTGAAATATTTTCTTATAGTAGAAAGCAAGCATAGTTGACTTATGTATAAGATGACTCAATTATTTCAATGAAAGAACAGTGGATGGAGGATGATAACTCTTTCTGATTATAACTGGATTTTTCAGTCGATTATTTTATTTTTTATGGGACTCCTTAGTTTTTCATAAAATTATACAATGATTATGTAGAAGATATGGAGGATTTATGTATTGTGGATCATAGACTAGACTCAATGACTCAAAAGGTAAAAAGTCACAAACACAGACGTTGATGTGAAGTTACATCTGCACAATGAACGAATCTTCCATTTAAGGAGATGAGCTGATCCAAGTGGGGCACAAAGAGGGGAGATCCTCTGGACATTGCATGCAGTTGAAGAGAGGATCAAAAGGCAAGTCGCTAGTATATCCAAATGGACAGATGCAGATCCTATTATTTGCAATACAGGTGTAGGTGGAATTTTTTTAAAAGATATTTGACTAACAATATTAAATATTGCATTAAGTTGGGTGGCAAACTATAGATTCTTTAGTAGAGGATTTGTTGCTACTCAGTCGTGGGAACATTTATCTTTACCTTACCCAATCAATTAGCCCCTAAAAACAAATAATGAATAGGCACAATCACCCGTTGAATCATTTCAAATGTTTTATGGAAACTCACTTCTTAGACTAGAGATTTGAATTCACTTCTATAATACCATTGCAATCCCCAAATTTTGACATAGACTTTGTGGACCGAAGCAAGGTAAAATAATCATTCAAATATCTTGGCCAACTTTAAAGTTCAGATCCAGATTGGTCTAAACCAGCTGTTCTACAAACAAATTAGGAATAACATAATCTAATACATTTCCGAACTTAATATAGTCATTCTAAGCACAGGATACACACCAAGGAGTTGGCAAGAAATGAAAGCGAGTTTTCCGCCAAAAACCCCACAAACTGATTACAGCACGGTAAAATCCTAAAGATTAATCACTCTCTCAAATTTTATACTAAAGTACTTGAGATAATCTCATAATTGAAAACGGATGCAGTTATTTCTACACTTCACTCTCAATATGCCTATACAGAGGCTCTATCAACTGAAACGCCTCAGTTATAAGCAAAATACTTAATCGAAAAGTCTATCTACCAACAACAATGTCCACTTGCAGTCCAGTGACTATATGACTATATACATTTACACTCATCAGACAAGGCAATGGTAAAACTTCGAATACAAGCGATCATCAGATCTTGGTATAACAACCTCCTCAGAACTCGAGTGGCAGTCTTCAAGGGGATCCCCAATTGTCAAGAATATGATCATGAACACTTTTTTAATGAAATTTCGAAAGGGTGTTGTTAATCCTGTAGCCTATGCCAATGATATTCTACTATTAATCACACCCTTTTCTTGACAATACATAAAACAATTAATACAGTTCTAGAATAGAGAAAAACGAATTGTCTCACCTTTAACTCAGCCAAGTCAAGCAACTAAAGTCTTCTCAATGGCCTACAAACTCTGATCTAAATACTTTTCTCGATCGGAAATGAGTAGAAAAGCAATGGAATAAGCCAACAGGTGGAGTATCTTAGTGGGATTTTCAACAAAGGACACACTTTGACAATAACCTGAAAAAAAAAGCTCCCAGATGTACCAGTATATAGAACATTACCGAAACAATCATAGGAAAAAAGTGGGGTTAACTGCAAATAAAGCTTTCTAATTGAATGAAACCATTATCAGACCTATCATCACCTATTGATTTTTTATCAGGGGAATGACATTACCTTAAAAAAGAGTTAAAATGCTAAATACTATTTAAAAAAAAGACACTCTTTGGAATGCCCCACACGATCTAAGACAACAGCAGGAATGGAGGGTGTGTAGGATAGCTCTCCTTGATATATAAATAAAAAAAATAAAAAAATTAGATAGAGAACAAACCATTTTCTAAGGGACAACTGGGATGGCATTGTTAGTCTTCCAAGGCGTAGTGGTAAACGTTTTTCTAGCGACGAAATACCCAGTCTGCCCAAAATTAACAAATAATTTGGCTACATTAAAAGTAGTCTTGTTTGGATCGATAATAGGTCTGTTTACGACACAGACTACATCATCTATACCGATGGATCCAAAGATGAAGCCGGTAATACCGGTGCCAGATGGGCAATCACTCGAGGTGATACATCAATCTACCAATCATTGATGTTATTGAATAATGAGGCATTGGTATCCTATGAAAGGTTTTTTACAACCCCAAAATCAGTGAAAGCTCTATCAAGCAAGAAAACCCATCAAAAAGTTTGATAATTTAGATTCTCATCCACAAACTGCTTTTATCCTTAGCCCACTTACTACCTATTTTATCAAGCTTTAGTAGAAAAATTACCCGTTAATTACTCCAGATTTTTGTTACATACGAGAATCTAATTGATAATTTATACAACAAAGCAATTATCTCATAATACTCATACTGTAAATTTTGAAAAACTACATGGACAAGTTCATCAGGTCCAGCCTTTTTAAAACTTCCATGATGACCATTTTGTTACAGCTGATATTGCTGTGTAAGAATTCAACTCTGTGCATCTCTCCCTCCAATGTCTTCGTCTCTCCAGTCGGATTACCCTCCTTTATTCTGTTGTACATATATAGTAATAAGATCTATTGTTACTCCATTGGGGTTTTCTTACTCTTCGCTTAGCTCTCTTATTTTCCTTTTCCAATCTTGTCAGTTCTTCTGTCCACCATGGTGTAACTCGTTTATATTTTTTGTACACAGTGGTGCCAATTCATTAAGAGCTTCGTCGAGTGAACTAGTTATTTCGGTAGCTAGAAGTTATATTACCTTCACAAGTATCTTATTCTCCAATCGAGTTTTAGGAACCTTTTTCAGTAGACGCAGTTTCTTTTTATACTCTTACCATTTGATTGATCTTAGATTCCCGCATAATATGGGCTCTGTTTCAATTTAAATATTAAATATTTATGTTCAGACATTGATTGTTCTTCGGAAACACATTACAAAGAGACATTGGGAAGCATGTTGTCTTTGACAAAGGTAATATCTATAATTGAGGAATCTTTTCCTCCTACAAATGTAAACTATCTCCCTTCGTTGCATATGTTCAATTCAAGTGCTGAACACATCTCTTCCATTTGTTCACCTCTCCTATTCGTAGTTTCAACACCCCATAATGTGCATTAGTATCTATACCTATCAAAATGGGTGTGCGCCCTCCTTTAGACTTTTTTATAAATTTTTCAAGCAATGGAAAGCTACATTCTAACATTATATCCACGTAACATGATACCACAACAATCCGCTGTTTCTTCAACTTCAATGTTATTGTCACCATATCTCCACTACAACTAAACTCATCGGCTTTATACATTTAAAAACCATAATTCACCCCTTATGCTCGATCCTGATGAACATTGATGTAAAAAATTGTCATAAGAGGGATGTCTATGAACCAAACGGACATTTCTGTTAAGTGGTTCCGTAAGAAGTGCCATAGTTATTCTATTTTCATCTATCATCTTACACAGTTCGTAACCTGCCAGGGAGATTTTTCCATATTTATCTGTACACAATTAAATTTGAAGCCAGTCTGTTTTCTAGTGGAAAAATAATTAATAATTATCATTATTATACATAGAACAAATTACTCCATATTATTCGCGTTTTTAATTTGTTTCTTCTCTCCTCCAATAGTGGAAATTTTGATTAAGTGAACTAATCTTCTTCTACCCATATGTATCTCAAAATCATCTGAATATAATCTGCGAGAATAATATTCCATGTTCATATGAAATAAATAGTTTCTCGATCACATTCTTTGTCATAGTAAAATAGATCTATAACTTCAATAACAATCACAGCAACTGACTGAAGCTGTAAATTATAGGAATTTATCTTGCTCGATAATGCCCTTATACTTAGTCTTCAAAAAAGCAAGTTATTATAAAACTTCGCTAAATGTATTAATCTACATTGCAATCGCCAAATGAATTATTTAATTCGTTAAATCTTAATTTTATTCTTTTAGACTTGAAATGTCAAGTCTCTTTCAATTATTAGACTAAATCAAATAACCGAACAGCCAAAAATATATGAACAACAGTTATCAGTGATTCATTCAGTCAAAAATCACTAATTCTGAATGTTGCACAAAAATCTGTTTTTGTTATGTACATATATTGAACTACATTTTCCCTCCAATTACTCTTATTTTTGTTGTTACACAATTCACGTTATCATGTAATCATTAGTTAAAGTATTTTAGTGTATCTTTGTTACTCTTTTTATATTAGATATAAACAGGGCTGCAGCTATCCTATACGTAGAGTGTATAGTGTCCCAAGTTTCAGCAGGGACCCTGAAAATAAAAGTTGCTTAAGACAAACAATGGTTTTCAAAGTAGGGTTGTGGGGGGGAGGCTAGTTGGGGGTGGGGGGTGTCAGGAAAATAGATGATTGCTTTCAGTCTACACACACATAGTACATATGTTTCGTGTTTCTTTTTCGAGGAAAGGTTGCGTGATACAATCAAGTTAACGACGTATTTCATTTACATAAAATTATGTTGATGGTATATTAAAAGGTTATATATATATCTAAATAAAACAAACGAAAATAAGCTGAAGAACCGTGATCGATAAGCAATGTATTGCGATCTCAGTTCGACTTTGTCGGTTCCGGTTCTATCAATTCAAGAACTGGAACTGCTTGACCGATATGCGAACTACTTTGGTAATAAGTCATTACATATCTACCTATGTTGAAAACTCTAATTACAGTTCTAATCTAAACAGGTGAGATAACAAAAAAAATAAGGTCATCAATTTGGGATCTGTTGAGTTTTATTCCCCTTCTAGGATGGACTAGGCCAACGAGGAATTAAATGAATTTTAGGCTAACAGTTCACCTTTAATGATAAATTAGGTTAATATAAGTGTAACACTATTTCTTTTTTCCTTTAATTTATTTTTATACTGTTGTTGTGGGGATATAGTTCGAAAATGTTCATTGTAGTAAAAATGAAGAATATAAAGTTTGAGCTAAATTGATAAACATTTAGAAGGTGGACCTCAACATTTGAAGTCTCAAAATTTAATTTTTTTGAAAAAATAGCATTTGTATCTAAAAATAGTCAAAATAGAGTAATTTTTAATAAAAACCACTTCAGATAAATAAACTAAAGTCTTAAATTTATTCATTTTTTATCATAAAGAAGATTTTTGGACTTAGTACGTTATTTAAAAAGTAATTTCCCTACGGGCACCAGAACCATCTAATAAATAATAAAGGATGCATACCCACTTAACTATCTGTCATGATAAATATACATCAGCTAGAAGAAAGAGATGGAGATCATTTACACGGCGTTACCGCTCTAACACAAAAATACCTTATTTATTTTGATGTAAGATGTTGATTCCCTCGTCTCACTTGATACTTCATGTTTATTTCATAATTCATAATTTTTGAAACTAAACAAACAATAATTGATATTTATAGTTGATAATATTGTAGAGAAAAACGCGTGCAAGGAGGAGGGGGGGGGGAAAGACATATGGTATCATTGTTTAAAATACTGATGTGATTATCATCTGCCTGCTTTATTATGATTTTTGAGGGTATAACGAATGTATTTATTAGCAATATGTTTAATGAAGATATAATACGTATAATTGACTTCGACGTTTTTTATCCGTTACAGTAGATTTGATAACGTCACACTCCATGAAATTGTAATTCATTATGAACCTTATTCTCAGAATAATAGCTAATGAAACGACAAAGTAGAGTATTTGAAATATATTTGAAGCTCAAAGTTTAAAAAAGAAGGCTTTAATTAAATATAATCTAGATACTAAAAAATAAACCATTAAACATTTAAGTTAAATATACAAAATTAAACAATTAAAATTATATAACTATTAATAATAATAAATTATAAATACAGAATATTGAAATAATAGATTGATCCAGATAATTTTTTCTTGTTCTAACATCGGAATTCAGTTAAATATGTCATAACTTTAGGTTGCAATACACAAGCGAGACGTGGAGTTTAATCAAAAAGATAATCACCCCTCTTCTTAATGTGGAAGTTGCTATATACAATTGTGCACAGGATAGATATATCTCTACTGATGAGATCTAACTAATTATTAATAATAAAGTAAATGTCAAAATCATAAAATTAGACAATAAATATATTAATAAAAAAATGTTAGAAATAAATTAATCGTAAAGATTTAGAGCAAAAGCTAATTATGTAGTAATGTCCGGCAATATTACTCTCTATTAAGAGCATCAAAAAAGATTTCCCCCCGTTATTTAGGTATGCTTATATAACAACATACTATTATCATGAAGGATATACACAATTGTTAATTATAATGCAACACCCAATGTAACTACCCTCGTTGTTGGGACCATTTAAACAGTTGTTTTTGCCTTTTATGAGTTTTCTGAACACCATTTCTTGGAGCCCATCAACCATAGCTAAGCCTTAAGTGATAAAAAAGTAATATTTATTGACTATGTAATATTGGAAAACCTAATTATCATACCAAAGTCTTAAAGTGAAGTAAGTAGTCTCAGACAAACTAGTTGCAAACCATCCAAAGCTACTACCCCCGTTGTTGTGACCATTTAAGCAGTTGTTTTTGCCCTTTACTGAGTTGTGTATCATAATTCTTGATATGTTTAGCTAAAATAGAATCATATTTTATGGTTAGATTTATAAAAAAATTGAATACTTACTGTGAGATAGTACAAAATTCAGAGTTCCATTTCGAAATTCGTAAATACTTTTTACTGATAACTTGATCGTCATTTGGTGTGGATGACTCAAAACATTTTATTATGTATTTCTATAAATGACATCAGTAACAACATCCTCCATTAATTTAATGATGACTCCTCGGGAAGGGATATGTTTACCCTTGTATTTCTGCATAAATTTTTTGAACGTAGATGATTAGCAATGGATAAGGTTATATTACATGCAATTTGCATCGTTGTGAGATCAGAGTTAAAGTCTGACTTGATGTATTCATCGTTAAATTGATTTTATAGATGAATATCCATACTCTTGTTATGAGATGGGGATAATGAGTGGCGTGTAATTCTAGACAGGGGACTAAAGGCACATTTATATCGACAAATCCGACAAACCATCTGTTTCTCATCCGGTAAGTATTTTCCAAATTCCTAGGCCTCCATTTTCAGAAATCCAGACAGAAGGCGACGTTATTTTTTGCATTTTATTCAGTTCTCTATCGACTATCCCCATCTAATATTATTATATTAATATTGAATAATAAAGGCGGGAATGATAACGTTCATGATTGATAGAAGAAGATGTATATTATTTAATCAATGATGCCATAAGTATTTCTTCTCTTCTCCTCGCACGCTTTTCCATTCCTACCAAAATTATCACCCTTATTTATATTATACCTGTGGTACGTTTTCAGAAGGACTGGAATACAATTTCTTGTTGATATCTCGTAGTCGTATATTTATAAATATAATATATTTTAGGGATTATATAATTCCTATGAAGAAATTTTGGATATGATATACAAATAGAAATATAATACGCTTATAATAAAAATTTACTTAGGAATATTATTATACACTATAAAATTTAGTACTATATAGGATTTCAATATTAACAATACATATTTGAGAAATTCATTTTTATAATTGTGGAGGAATAAAATAACAATTATGGTAAGGTAGTACTTAAGAAATAAATAGCAATTTATATGATTGACTTACTTGACTAATTAACAGATAATTTCGGGTTTTTTTTTTTGGTTTTTTTTTGTTCCTTTTCAGAGGAAGTGTTGCTTGATACAATAAAGGTAACGACGTGTTAAAGCTATAAAACAAAGTAAAAAAAGCGAATATTCAATTAAGTAGATTCCTTGACTAATTAGTATTAATTTCTCACGGAAGATGTTGCTTTTTATTATACACCAGATGACGTTACTTTATCATTGTCCTCATGATGTATGGAACTTTTTCTTTCTTCTCAGAATATACTTTTTTTATTCAATTAAAAGGGTGAATTCATAGAGATTTCGAAGTTAGTTATAGAGTAATATTCAATGCTTATAGCGAATAAACAAAAGTGTTAAGTAGATCACAACTTTATACAAATATTGATCATATGATCTTCCTTTCGCTACTTGGTTTATAGTTGTAATAATCTCCATCTCTTTTTTCCATCTGGTGGAAATATCAGTCTTGGAAATAAATCAATAGCAATAATATTATCCATTCATGACATTTAAGGCCTTATTATAGGGACATTTGAATGTACAATTTAAATGTATACTAATCAATGAGACCGTTACACATTTTTGTTTAAGCTATTATCACGAAACCTAATTATAATTTTTAAAAAACAGAAAGTTAATATATATCTTTTATAATATACTTGTAGCTAACTGTATCATGATAAATTATTTTGCATCTGGATCATGGATCCTTTTCATATTCCATCAATTAATATATAATTCTTCTAAATATAATACACAGCAATAATTTCAGGGTCAACATTTGTAACAATGAATTGAAGCCAAGGATAGCATTCATCTTTGAGCATATAATCGAAAAATGATTTTGATTTTTGTTTCAAAAAAATCTTGGATTATAGTCCTTGGAAAGTCATTTTCCTCCATTAGGGCATTCACCAAATTAAACATAAGAATAATAAAACATACCTGAAAGTGTTTATAACTCGGGAGGCTCCCTTTTTTAGGCAAAAAAAATGATGAAAAATAACCCTTTTCTTTAGACCCTAATAACTTATTTATCATTTGTAGTGATAAGAAATATTATAGCTCATATTATGGAAAATATTAAATATTGAATTTAAAAAAATTATATCTCCAAGGATTTTTGCTCAACTATGTAATTTTTTAGTAATCCCATTTTATTTGGGGGGTGCATTAGCAGACAGACATCACTATCCTAATATTTTATATTATATTAATGTCTTATTAGGACGTCATACCTCGTAATAAATTATAATAATTAATATCATCACATTAACATAATACCGCTCTTCGTACAAATTTTAAAAAAATAATAATTAATTATAATTAAAATATTTCAATTCATTACTCTTCATGAATAAATATCTTCCTTGTTTCGATCCCGGAATCTCCTTTCCAAGGAAGGAGTATCTTATTAGGTCTTGCAGTTTTTCTCAGATGAATTTTACTCGTAGAAAACAGAAACCGAATTAGAGCATCTTTTGAGATAGATAAAAAAGTAGGAAGTATCTTCCTTCGATTTCTTCTATCTTTCTTTGGTCCTAACTATTGGCGAACATAGATTAAAAGTCCCCTTCTGTAGGTCTTAATGAATGAGCAATTGTCTAATTTGAGCACTTCTAGATATTACATTTATCTGAGTTAAAATGATTCAATTGTTTAAATGTAATTTCTTATATATTTTAATTTAATAATTGTAAGATAGCATACAGTTACATATAATAATAGCACCTAACTAACATATATTGATTTTATATTTCACATCCAGAGACTTTTATCCGAAAGTGAATGGATCCCTTCATAGGTTTAACCATTGAATATATTCATTGGTATATACGGGTGTACCATTTCCTACTCAATAGAGGAGTTGACTCTACTTTCGTCGGTATGAGGCTTTACTTGGTTTATTTTCCGACGATAAACTTTCATCCTATCATCATCCCCATATATATCAAAATTAGAGTATGTCTTTTTAAGGATAAAATATATCCTCTTTTTTCCTAATTCTGGAGAATATGGAAGTCTTTAATGAATGAAAATCGATCAAAGTCTATGAAAATCACATCTTAATTTAAAATTTATATCTCAATCTACTTACATGTTCTTGTGTTTTAAATGTTTTAATTTTAATTTATGTATTATATTTATTTTATGATAATCCTAGGTACACATATTTAACTATATTATAATTGCATATACCACATAAAGTCTCTTATTTTATTCAATTATTGTAGTGTCTAAGGGGGGGGGGGATATAAATTGGCATTTAACAATTCAAAGATCTATTTTATCATTAATTAATAGATGTAACTTTTATATTTTTTAAATCCATTTAAGCATCTATAAATTGAGTTAAAAGGTATATATTTTATTAAGGGTATATCAGATCTCTTTTTATGCTCGAGAAATATTCTGCCATCATATGCACATCCCATCTTCCTAAATAGCGTTTTTCCATTGTAATTAAGTTTTGACGAAATATCTCCCCTTGTTCATTATGAAAATTTGCTAGATGGCCTTAAAAAACGAATTTTTATGCTAATCTTACATCCCATTTCTTTGTTGTCCTCAATCTGTTTATACACTATCTCTTTGTAGTTAGTTGCTGTATGGTTCCCAAAACGCTATCTTGGATAGAAACCCAAACATTCATGTATTGAAGAATATATATTCCAAGTAATTGCATAAACATGTGTTAAATTTTCTGTTTTGTAAGTAGTAAATATAGTTTTTACACACAACTAAAAATTATTTTTTTTGAATTTGTACGAAGAGCGATATTATATTTATACTATGATGAAACTGTAATGAATAACTCTTTTTGTTAGTACACTCCCATAAAAAATGGGATCACTTGCAAAATGCAAAATATATTTTGCGAATAGAAAAAGATTCCTCGCTGACACGAAAATACCTATTATGTATAATGTATTATAAAGACAAGGAGTGAGTTTTTTCTCTTTGAATAGATGAATATAGAATGGACTTACCCTCTGATGAGTCCAATATCAACAAATGAACATCATCCTTATTATATTTAGCATAACTAACTCGTGTGTTGTATCCTTTTTTTTCTATTTGAACACAATCCAAATGATTTTTTTATGGAACTATCAATTTTTAATATTCAATCGTCTAAAGGATTTTTTTATGATGAACTTCCCAATGATCGTAACATATATGGCAAACGTCATTGTGTCTTCCCATAGATCCTAATTGTGGACATGCTGTCTTCCACTACTTTATAAATGTATTTTTACAACAAATTTTTCGTAACCAAAATCCAAGCATGATTGAACATATTTCTTGTATAAGATGTATTTACTCCAATGAATTAGAAAACCAAAATCCTTGAAGTCCGAATGAGAAGGGAATCTTTCAGGAATAAAAACGCCATGCCCATTCATAATGTTTCCAAGAAATATCTTGATAGCTTTCCGTCGCTCATATTGTAAGGTCTGTCCAATGTATTTTCAATATGTGTACTCAAAGTAAGACCATTTTCCATTTAATGAGTATGTAAATGACCAAGGGTACTTCTGGAGATTCCCATCAAGAACGAAAAAGTGATCTGGCACATATGCTTGAAATGTCTTCCTTCAATAACAAGCTTCATCATATCGTCTTTTTCATCCATTGAAGAAAAATATCCAGGAAAACTAACTTCGAGAGAATCTATTGAAATTGCCGCAATTTTCAAGGACTAATCCCTACAAAATTTAACTGCTTGTGGAGAAACCCACTTAAAGTATGTTACTCTCTCTTCACAGGATTTCTGAGGCCCTAATTAACAATTACATCGGGAATAGCAAAAATTAAGCACCATTTATTGTTCTTTCTTGTCCACGCACGAAGTGTCTAGCCATGATGAAAAGATGGAATATCGAAATAAGAGGTTGAAAAAATGTTGTCGGACATAATTTATAACGTTTGGAAACTTAATAATAATGGCGTCTAATCGAACAAGGCAGAGATCATAATAATCAAGGTGACTATATATAAGGTGTGTCGATTAGAGATTTCTTTGCCTTTGTTTACAATTGTTCTGGCTATTTTGAGGATATTAGAGAGGAGCCAATTTAGGAGGACATTTGATAAAATAAATTGTATTAATACATAATTTATTACTTTTTTTTCTCATCAGACAATAACATTATTGTAAATTTTGACCCACGAACGATTACGGTACTAAAATTATTATAAAAAAATTAAAAGTTGTTTTGAATAAAAAATAGGTCAGAACATAAATTTTCTAAAAATTATACAAAATAGTGGACTTCTGATGGATTTTTAGAGGTTACCAAAGCACAAATAATCCTAGTACTGTCAGAAGAAAACATCATTCTTGGAATAATATGAGTGCACTTTAGTCAGTAACACTGAATTTGGGTCAGATGTCAAAAAATCAAAAAAATTGTCAGATAACGTCAACGTGTTGCAAGTTTCTTATCGACCCACCTAATATATAGTCACCTTACTTATTATGATCTCTGCCTTGTACGATTAGACGCCATTATTATAAAGTTTCCAAACGTTATAAATTATGTCCGACAACATTTTTTCAACCTCTTATTTCGATATTCGATAATATATATAGATTAAAGATAGATCGGTTAAACTCCATTTATTTTTAAAACAACTCCGTTTTAATAAATATTAACACATATCTGAGGGTATGCATATGATCAATTATATATAAAAGAGCATAACGGAGCCAATAAGGGTCACATTAATCAATTGAAGGCTCTAAATTAGAGCTAATATTCTTGAGTATTTCATCTTATCCTTTATATTTGGGCATCAATGCCACAATGAACCAAATATGTCTATAAACTTTTTGACTGTTAATATTTATTAAGTAAATAAATAAAAGGGTTATTTCTCAATAACTTGATTTTTACTCAGTTTTACCAGTTGACTTACCCCAATTATGTTTCGTTTTTTTCCTTTGTTAAATTAAAAGGTAGTGAAGAGTTGTCAATTTGGATAATGCTACTAGAAAGTTCGGGGGGTTTATTTAAAGTTGGTTCAGCTGGTTGCTCATTCAAAAACATAGTATCTAAAGGCTTCTCTAGCGTCTCTTGATATTTTGTATTATATTCCTCCAGTTGGTATTGTATTCATCTGTTTGATCTGGATCTATGTCCATCAATTCCATATAATGATCCTCCAATTATTCATAGGCGATTTAAAGGGAATAAATTTCCTTCATATGTTTTCTGTGCTAATAGGGACTTACAGAAACTGTTTCTGCTATTAACAGCTCTGATTACTTGAGCCTGCTTACTAGTTGATCACTTCCTTAAGTCATCACCTCGTCCAACCATTTTCACTTATCTATTTTTATAACTTAAATTCAACTGAATATTTTTTTTAATTAAAGTTTTTAAAGATTCTTAGATATAATTATCAGTAATTACCAACTGCGCAATGATATGTAATTAATTGCAGTGATTAGGTTTTTTCACTTAGGAATAATTCTTCACTTTTTCATTTTTATTATAATAGATACAAGATAATATATAGGAAATGACTTTACATAAATTGTACCGCAACTTAATATACATAAATAAACACACAACTTCTCAATATGTAAAATAAATCTATTTGTATAAGTAATTATATTAGGATGTTGATAATTTTCAAATATACATCCACATTAGCTACATCTATAACATCTCATTCTATTCAATATATGGTTGAATATTAATATTAAATTGAAAAAATCAATTATACTTATCTTATTTCATTGCAAATTTTATATTTTTACAGGTGAGTGTGTACCATTGTACCTGTAATACAGATGGATGTAATGGATTACAAAAAATGATGTCTTCCTTTTCCATAATTTTTTCCTTATTAATCATTACTTTGATCAATAATTTGATAAATTACAAAATCTAATGTAAAATAAAATCAATGCAATAGGTATTTTTAAGAATATGTAAAAAAAATATATATGTACAATGTGAATCTTATTTTCAAGATATATGTATATATATATCTATAATTTGTTTTTATTTACTAATTAATAATCATTTATATATATATAGCTGCACATCAACAAAATTATGACTACTCAGTTGTTGAGTATTATTGGTTTAACGAAGTATCCTATAGTTTAATATGCTCTCATTTATTAATTATAACGAGAAATATTATATAATTGTTTCAATTTAACTAACTTATTCTTATAATCTTCTATAACTTTATTGCCCATTTATATATATATTCAATAACTTGATAATGTTTCCATGTTAATTTTGTGTTGAATAGTGTTTTCGTTTATATAAATAAATGATCCTTCCTTGATAAATATAAAATCTAAACAATCTTTTTCATAGCTAAAAATAAAAATTGTATGCAGTATAAGTCTTGATATATGCCGACGTTACCTTTATTAAAGAACGAGAAAGTATTTCGATGACTCCATTATTCCTATGAAGAAATACATTTGACCATAGCTTTCGTTGCAGCAAGGTTTTTCACTCTCCTTACAGCTTCTACTTCCTCTTAATGTATGTTATTCAAGAAAATCATGAATAGGGATCACTATTCGCTTTATAAAACAAATTTTTGTATTCAATTAAATCTGTCTCTCACGAGTCAGCTAGTAATAAATATTATTTTTGAAATATTGTGTCCTTACGATATGAATTTGTTGGAAAACGAAACAAAACTAATGCTATCAGAGTTACAAACATTTATAAAATACCAGATGGGTAAGGGTATTTTGAAGGATATCGTATCAGAATTTTTTTTATATCAGCAGTGGCGTCGCTAGTTTCAGTGGAATTATTCTCATCACTGAACAGATGTTGGGAGCCGTTTCGATAAAAAAACTAACAGTAATAAACAAGGGCTAAAACCAATTTTGTTGCAAGGAGGGGATCCCCACGGAGTATCTGAGTCGGAATTTGTGGGATGTCACTCATAATTTTTATAGATATGATGCTCTTTAAAAGAATATATCTATAACCCTTTTGACAAAAAGAACTAATTTGAAATAAATGAAAATACTTTTTTTTAAAGTCATTATTCTAAATATCGACATAGACTAGGAAAAGTCATGTCAACAGGATTTGTCTTTTATGTTTTTGCCTTGAGACGTTTTTTCCTACTGTTGCTTTAGCCTTGAGATGTTTTTGCATTGTACTGTTTAGTTTTGCAACGTTTTTGCCTTGAGACTTTTTTACCTTTGATAATAATTTGGGAGTACTACTTCTTCTTAGTTATATATTTATTCTCAATTTTTACCATTGTATTCTACCTTTGAGAAATTAGAAACAAAAATGTAAATAAGCTAGACAATAACAATTTTTCAAACCTTAATTAATTATATATAAATAATACGTAGGTTACAAAGCATTGGGAAAGAATCTGTATGCTACTAATAGAATGCTACTTCTACGTTCCGTCGCAAAAATTATTAGCATTCATATGCAGTCCAATATTTCATCAAAATACTATGAAGTTGCAGGATAATTTACTCCTGAGGCACAAGGAGTGAAGCCCAAGTGAAGGCTTGAAGTGAACACAGCAAAATCTATGATTGTGATCGCTGATAAGTTAACAAAGTCTGTTTGAATATAATATAAATGTATCATATTCACAAATGCACTTATACTTTCATGGAAGAGGTATCAATCTTGATCTATAGCTCTAGGACAATCCTTCATGTAAATAAAGATTTCAAAATATCTTTATAGCATTTTAATGAAAAAATGGACTGCATATGATTGCTAATTATTCTTTGCAACAGATATTAGCAGTAGCATTTTGTGATTCAAATTTAGGTAGTTTGACGTAAAGGATAATTCACTATTTACAAATTATCAAATATAAGCCATGGAGGAAGATGGGATGTGCATATGTTGACAGAATATAGCTGCAACATGAAAAGAGAAGAGAATGTACTGAAGTTGAACATGCAAACAAATTTTTTAACTTAAATTATGAAATAATTATATATATCTATTTTTTTTTATATCTAAAGTAGATATATAAGATTTATTGTTTTGAAATTGAAACTTGGTTACCGTACTCAGGAAAAGTTATTTTCTTTAACTTAATGTGTGTAGGTTCGTGCCCAGGTATTTCCTAGAGAAATAAATATACTTTATGGATATGGATTTTACTAAAAGATTCCTGGGGTAGATTGAGTAAATGTAATACTATAATGTTTACTTATACTTAATCAGTGCAACTCCATCTAACCAATAAAAGGAAAATTTTAAAAGAATTTTTTCATCTATTACACTCTGGCATCTATCCTTCAATAATTGACCACCTTTAGGAAATACTCTCTTAATGGTAGCTTAGGACATCTGCCTATAAATCAGAAGGTAACCTTTGTACTTTATTAGATCTTACGGTAATTCTGCCAAATATTCAAATATCTTTGAATGATAATTATTGAATTGATAGAAGTCACATTACCGTATGCAAATAAGATAAGCAGTGTGTCTTCAAGGAAGTTGAAATGTGCATTACGATTGACACAGGGATACATTATTTGCAATAGCTTATAATAATACAAATAATTGGTTTAATTAAATAGGTATGTAAATAAATTTTTATTTGAATTTTGTTGACCCTTGTGAACACGTTAGGGACAAGTTATTACGAGGTTATGTGGACTATAATTTTGAGCCCAGAAGACATTGTGTCGTGGAAAATTGGCCAGAAGAGTTTCCTAATCCATCTAGCCCTTGCCTTTTCATTTATCTTATCCAAAACTAAAAACACTTTTTACCGGTCTCGTGCTGATTCAGATCAAGACGAGCGGGGTTTTCCTGTAGGGATTTTTTGACAGGCGCGCGGGAGGTCCGTCAATTTTATTCAGTATCTTTATGGCAAGTAATCCGCCACTCCAAAACCTCCCATCACATCAACAACTTAAAAGCCGTCAAGAAACACAAGTTTCAAGGAGACGAAAGAGAATTAACCGGTTCATCATTCAATTTAAACGTAGCAAAACTATTTGTGTCGTGTAACATCCCTTTAAATATTATGGATCATCCCAATTTCTCCAAGTTTTTTGAAAAATATACGGGAAAAACTTCTCCAGGTCGATGGGTTTTTAAGAACTTGGTTAAGGAAGTATGTGAAGGAGTTTTGAATAGAATAAAAGAAGAGGTGGAAGAACAGAATATTTTCGTTGCGCTAGATGAGACAAGACATTATCAATGGAGTTCAATTGTGGCAATTTTGATTGACCCTTTGGACGGACATTTAGCTTATTAAATTGATTGATATTGAGATAGCAAACACAAACAATGTAAAGAACATCGTCATAAGCTCAGTTTATAAGTTATTTGGAGAACTGATGCCACCTCGTATTGTCTCAAAGCAGGAGAAGATCTTCGAAGAAAAAAATCTCGGAATTTACTAACATTATATTTATTGCTGATAGATTACATAGAGTTGCGGACATGGTTCAACAAAAGTTTCCTCTAACGAACGAAATTATTGCCAATGTGAAGAAGATGTTTTTGAATTCTGGAAGGAGAAAGAGAGTATTTACTGCTTCGTATGAAATTTCCCTCCCTCCATCACCAATTATAACAAGATAAGGAACTTGGTTAGCAGTGGAGTACTACTTCCGACACTTCGACGTCTTCAGAGAATATTTAAACAGCCTTGATGAAGATTTGGCAGCAACGAGAAGAGCACAAAAAGTAATTAACAATGATTTCTTAAAAGAAGTGCTTCAAAAGAATCCTGGCTACACAAAACTAAAGGAAATCTCAACAAGTGAAAACCTTGTTTACAAAAATACTCCAATTCTCACTTATGATGCTGAGATAATCTTTATTATGATGAATATCATCAATACGAAAAGGAGGTCCAAACAAAGTAATAAGAAATTGAGGGAATTGTTGATCACCAAATGGAAGGAATGTTTTGTTATCATTTAATTTTCAGCACGTAAATATTAACAATGCTTTTTAAATTATTTGTTACTTTATAGCCTCATTTCTATTCTTTAGATTTCGTGCCAAAGTTATATATTCATCCTTTATGGTCAATGGTCACTAAAAAGTTACGAGTACACTTCCTGTAATGATAGGTTTGATGTTTTCTTACTAACGATATACTTTCTCTTGCATAAATTTACAGAACATAATATATATTTATAAAGTTATTTATAAGGAAGTTATATATTAATAATATACAACATTCCTTCATGTGTAAATAAATAAATAATTTGAACCTTAATTAATATTTTTTCATGTCATTCTTTTATCAACTTAAGAAAATATGAATTAGATATTAATTTCTTATTACTTTCCTCAAGATAATTTGCACAAATTTAGTTGGTCTTTTCGACGCGACCCTTTCGATGACAAGCTCTTTCCCAAATTTTTCTCCTTAAGCAATCTTTGGAGAAATCTGGTATTCCCACAACTATGTGAGTCAAAAATGGCAACGGCACATATCCAAGATTTATTGAAAGACTCCGTCTCCAGTCAATATATAAATAAAGTTATAGGAAATTTTAATATTAATACTTTATCTAGTTACTATAAATACGATTTAAATACAATATTTTATTAATATTATATAAACTTTCACATCAGCTCAGACGTCACAAAAACAATCCAACTATTTAGCTTGACCAGCAGTCAGTACAGTAAAACCAAAAAGTATACATCAATGGAATAATCACTATTTTCCTTTTAGTCTCACACATGCAAATGTAGGGTAAGATTCTTTTTTTATTATCCGTCTTATTTTTCAAAAGTACATCATCATTCAACATCAATTTTGAACTTCTAAACGGCGTGAGTTGTATTATTATGATTATAGAAGTGAAACTAAGCAATGAGTTATGTTTGTGTTGTTCTGGGGAAAGGAAATACCCCAAGTATCCACCCACCGGATCCCAACGGATCCCATCTGAAGGCGCAAATGGATTGCTTCCATCAAGAAAGTACGAAACCATTAGGATTATAACAAACATTCAAAAAAGTTGTAGTTTTGTGTTCCCTTCATTTTCGACCTGATGGCTTGACGTATGAGTCCAAAGATTCATATCCCAGACGGAAGGGTTATAAAGCCTCGATTAATGGCGAATACCGTTCCTTGCATCTATCGGAACTTGCCTCGCTATCTCTCGATCTTTCTATCATCAAGACGCTCAACAACAGCGGCTCTGTCTACACGTCGCTTCCACAAAGAGAGAGAAAGGCAAGAATCGGCTTGTGAAGCTTTTTTCAAGGCTGAAAAATCACTCCATTTAAAACTGTTAGCTCCTTGTTGAAAAATAACTACCCAATTCACATCTCAGAAGTAATTATATACATTCAATGCCTAGATACTTATTTATAATATGTATTGCCCTTTTGAAAATAATTTTACTCTCCTCATTTCAGAAGAAAAAATTCATTTGTAGGTTTTAAGTTCCTCAAATCAAGTCCGAAACCATTAATATTCTCCTATTTTGTGAGAGTCTCCCGTTGTGGGAACGAGGGATAACTATTAAGGACGATTATACCTCCAGAGCTTTCATTAACGGCTCCATAGTACCTCTTTATAAACTCAAACACATCGTTAACAAAAAAGGAATACTTATGGAGACTCTGCAGATCCCTAACATGTTGTCTCTGTTGAAAAGCATCAAAATTGACAAAGAAAAATTTTCAATACAGGAGTTACGAAAAACTTACAAGAAGAAATTAAACAAAGTGTTTTTCCCGAAGACAAAAATATTAAATTGGAATTTACGTTTGAGTAATGCAATTGTACTCTCCGAGCTCGAATATACTCGGCGACCTTGTTAGGTATATCAGCAGTACTTAAAACAAATTCCTTTGCATGGTATAGTACTCTTGTTAATGAACTATTTTTGAGTTTTCGATCTCCCAGAACTCTTGACCGATGGATGCAACCTTTAAAGGTTGGAACAGGATTTCATCCTCATAAGAAGGCCTACATGAAGCGCAGAGCCCAAGACCTGAATGAACGAGAGCGTGTGGTGATCCTCCTTCTTGATTAAGTTTAATGTGCTCAAAGAGTCGAGTTTTTGGGAGGAAAAGTCACCAGATTAAGTGAATGTGACAAAGTGACGAAAACAATATTTTGTTGGATGATAAGTTTTCTTGGCGGTTCCTTTCATGATATTTGTTATATTAATTGGGTTCCACGCCTTGAATAGTGACAAAATAAATTATATAGTTGATACATTGACTCGAGACCTTGAAGATATTGGATTTCACGCTGTGACCTGTGGAGTCGATAATCATGCAATTAAATCGCAGTAATGTCAAGAAGGAAATTGCTAATGGGATATTCTCTCATCCTAATAGCACTGAACGGAAATTTTTCAGAATTTTGACCCAACTCATCTCTTCAAATGTATTCATAATAATTGGATGGTTACAGGAATGCTTCTTTTGCCACGGTTTCGTTCTCAGAATATGGGATCTCCAAAGTTTGCTCACATCCGAGAGTTATGCAATATCGAAATTACAAAAAGGACTAATATTGCTCGGCTTCTTACTGAAAAATGTCTAGCACCTACGCCATTGAAGAGAACATTGGTACAGCTAGCCAATGTGGTATTCCACGAAAGTACGGAGGCTAGCTTAGAGTGGTATGCAGATCACGGCTATCCTCATCTTTATCAGACCGCCCTTTTTATACGATTTATTCGAGAATGGTGGAACTGCTTGAATGTTAAGCAGTTGATTGCTGTTGTAAGACTTCGAGATCCTTCAAGAGAAGCGATTTCGGGTAAAAGTTAGTCTACCATTTCTTTTCTTCAAGATCTTTCTACCTCTTTGAGTGATTGGGAAAAAACAGCCAAGGAAGTAGAGAGAAAAAAAAGAAGACAAGTACAAGTATTAACTCCTCAAACTTTTTACTCCGTGCATCACTCAACTAAAGAAGTACCTACAATGGCACTTTATTTGATAGATGTCTGGAACTTTGATTTTGTCCTCACTGGAAAATTCCAGTCTTATTAAATCGAACAGGGATTTGGACGTTATCCAAGGATAACAGGGGCAAATTACTACATTTACATCCGGCAATTTCTCCAAGCTGAAAAACCTCTTCGTTTGAGAGCCTTTTTAAAGTACACAGAGGTTCCAATCACGGAGCTGTCAAATAGATTTGAAGAAGCTAACTTTTTTAAATGTTAGAAAGACTTGGATTTTGCTTTGGACATCTGCAACGAACTATGCAACTCCGAAATTTGATTCGCTAACGCAGATAATGCTTTGACTACGACTTTTTATTATATTAGTGGTTTTATTGCAAGATTTGTTTAAAAAAATCTCTTGTTCTGCTTGCCGGAGCCACTGAGTTGAAGAAAGCTCTTTCAACTTGACAAGTACCCAAGCTGCAATGGAACAAGAAGCCGATAAAAGAAGTCTCATTGAGTTTGTAAATAGAGGAGGGCTGATTACTCAGTCGAACTTGCTTTATTAAATAATTTACTATATGAACAATTTTCTTCTTTGCATTATGTAGCTGCAAAATTAAAAAGAAAAATTGTAAGACTGTTCCTCTGCTACCAATATATTCAGCTCTGCCGTGTATCAAAGAATAATTGGCTACGAAAATGCTTTTTCAATTCAAGATAAGGAATGCGAATCGTAGCACAAGTTCCAGGAATTATTCATCAAGATTTCAAGCAAAGTTTTCAATGTCAACATCCAAAACTTTGTGAGGTCTAAAATGATGATATCCGCTTAAACCTCAAACGAAAAAAAGAAAAATCAAGTAGTAGTCAAAGAAAAGATGCTACATTATCCTGTGAGTCTTCTGGGAAATAATTTTTTTGAATTTTCTTTATAATCCCTACTTAGTCAGAAAAGTATATATTATTATTATTAACTTATTAAATAATATATCGTTGAAGTTGAATTAATTAATTATATAAAATACTTATGTATATATATCCTCCATATATTATTATTTATTACTCTATTAGTACTTCAACTCTATATTCACTTTAATAAGCATATTATCTTTTAGGACCTACACTCGTACAGGTAAAAATTGGTGTCTATTCTATCCCTTTCTTGGGTAAAACAATTCGAAAAGGAGGGCTGACCCGATGTATGTTATTGATATATTTCAATTTACCTTGCTTTTATTCTTTTAGTTCAATATTATGTAACTACTGCTCATTCTTTTTTTATAAAATTTTAAGCTATTTTGTGGCTTTGTTTTGTTTATTTTTTTATTGTCAAATTTTATATAAGGAACGTTTACTTGAAAATGGATTTATTACTAACTTCATATATAGCAATTTCAAGATGTTTGACTTTGGTCTATGGGATAAATTTTATACTAGAATGTTTATTCAGATGTAACTTCTCTAAATAAATAAAGTCATTAAAAAAAAGAGCAGCAAATGTAAATTAATAAAAGGAAGTTTTTAATTTTCTATACTAATTGCACCTACAAAGAAAATCTTAATTTAAAAAATATGAAGTAAAATAAAATTAACTTACTAATGACAAAAAGATTTTTTTTTACAAATTTAAGGTATCTTCATGGTATAATTTATTATAATGAACTTTCTTGATAGTGAACTTGGTATTGTAAAGTGTGTGTAAGTAAAATTGCCTGTAATCCAGTTTATCAAACTTACCAAAATAAAATAAGTTTATAAACTAATAATTTAAATAAGACACAGTGTAATATAAAATATTTATATATATTCACTTCCAGGCAATATATGAATATGGAAGCAGAAAAAAATATGCTTGGATATGGAAACATATAATAAAGTGAGCAAGGTTCCCCCTTTTTGATTATATCTTCCGTTGAAGTTGTGAAATAATACTCAACCTTGAAAATGAAATGACCCTAATTAGTCTCATTACGCACATTAAAAAAATTTCTATCTGAAATGTATGACAATCGAAAAATTTATATTAATTTATAATATTATTTATATTATATCATTTCTCTGTTCAATGATAAGAACTCTGTAAGTATTCCCGCAACAGGGCAATCAACGAAATAATGAATACCATTACAGAGCTTCCATTCCTTACGAGGACTATTGAAAAAGAGGGAATTTGTAAATATATGGAATTGTGGAGTAAATTTATTTCCTTCCACTACTCCAGGCAGGGATTCCTTCATTCTTATCAACCAAGTGGCCGGTAGTAATAACGTTCTTAATTTTTTTTTTAGCACACTTAGGATGATTCTTCCCTATATGATGTTGAAACATTCATTTTCAAGTACCAGGGCGGGGATGCTGATGTTTTCTTCCAAAGCTCATGAGGAAAAAAACTTTTAATTGATTTAATATTAAGTCCAAATTTTGATGGAGGTCATGCACAGTAAGAATATTTCGCTGTATTGCTTGAATCTTTAAACTTTGGGAATTTACAAGATTTTTGAAAAAAGCTCCCTCCAATTAATTTTGCCTAATTATATCTACCATTGTTGTCGAATCATAGATAAGTTTAAAATACCATACAATCCTTTGAACAGCAGCCCATGAGGGAGACATCGAGCTCAAGTACTCATTGGATAAGTCTGAGCCCAAGATAATCTGCTAAGATTAATGCATATATTGAGGATGTAACTATCTAGGGAACAGATCAAAGTGAGCACCATAAAAATCTAAAATTTTCATAAAAGAGCATTCTACAACAAAAATAAAGCTTTTGGAGTGTCAAATATAAAATCGTATGATGAAACCGGACCCAGATAGACTGGAGTCACTCATGAGAATTCATGAACCTAGGAATAGGAAAGAGTCACAACGTATTTTGGGGATGATTGCGTATTATTCTCGATGGATACCCTCTTTCTCAAAGAAGTTAACAGTTTATGGTACACCCCCAAAGATTACCCATGGAATGCAGTAGCGAATAAGGCTTTTGTAAAAATGAAAAAGGATATTAGAAATGTAATCATCATAGTTATTGATCATATGGAAAGATTAACAGTAGAGATGTATACTTTGGAGAAAGTGATTTGGGCCTTCTTGAGTCAATGCAGAAAACCGGTTGCCTTCTTTTCGACATCCTTGAATAAGCCTGAGAGGCATAATTCTGAAGTAGAAAAAGAGAACCTTATGAAATTGTAGGAACTTTACAAACATGGAGGCATTTTCTGATGTGGAAACAATTCATGCTTCTTACGGTCGAGAAACTTTTTTGACTCATAGCCTCTACGAACGAATTTTTAGGTGTATTTTTATAGTATGATACAATTTGCTTAGTTGCAGTACTTATGGTTGGGGCCAATTGTATAGGAAGGTTTCAGTCCCTCAAAAATTTCAGATGTTTTATATTTATGATTATGCTTATGCTTGTTCGTCAATCATTGAGTCTTGTACAATATAAATAATCCAGTATGTCTAATGATGTTATAATTGATCATGGAGAATTAAGTCATTAGTGCTTCTTCCATTCGAACCGCTGTCGTGTTTGTTTACTTTTCTTTTATCTTAATATATATTATATTGGTGATAGGTATTATATCAATTTAAAAGATTTTTGCAATTTTGCCAATTTTCCTTTTTTTTTCATTTGCCATTTTTTCCATTGTCTTTTTTTACGTTTTTCCCCCTCCCTTGACTTTTTTACCTATGACATTTTTTCTCACACCGTTTTCAATGTGATCTGTGCATAGTTTTCTTGTGTATAAGTATTCAAATTTTAGCTCTTCCTTTAAGTATTGTACTAAAAGTTTCACTGAGGGGATACTGAGTATTAGCCTCTTAATAAATTGGAAATGACTTGTTACATCTTCATTTTTGGAGTTGATGGACTTCCAAAATTTGTGTAACAGCTACCCAAAATCTCAAAAATAGAAGAAGCTATATTTAAGGCATGCTGATATTTTGTCTTCCAAAGCTTTTTGCATAAGTTCAACACATCAAAGAGATAATTCACTAATTTATCAGAACTCTGCAGTTTTGTTGGTAGTCATGTGCAGTGCTCTAAGATTAGCATAAGTTACTAAGGCTGCAGCAACACTTGAGTTGAGAACTTGTGTGGCATATTTGACTTTCATTTTTGCACCAAATACAGACGTATTAAAGTGAGCATAAGAAAATTCGGGACACAAACAAAGCTACTGTTGTTTATCACGAATGTAAAAGTCTGGAATATGTTCCCAATTAGCAGTTCCATTGGAAGATTTTATGGTATTGGTGAGCAATGTCAGCAAATAACAATATCTTCTTGCCGTTGTGATCAAAGAATGGCCTCACTTTGGAAACTCCCAAACGATTGAGCATTGCAAAACAATTAGTACTTTTATCACTAATAAAGTATGCCATTTTAAAACCGATTGTAGACAGTTTCTTAGTACATTCTAAAGTGAAGCGCCCGATATCTTGAATAGACATTGAATTTTCACAAAAAAAAAAGAAGGCCACACTTAGTTTCCAATTTACTTTCAGTCCAGAAATAAGAAACACAAAGGCATTTGATGGATATATAAAAAGATATAGATTTGCAGAGTGATATCTCATCGACAATTAAGTTACCCACTCGATCCTTTTAGTCCAAAGTATTATATCTCAATACCAATAGCCTTAGCAAATTAGGACAGAACCCCTCATTGACGTGGCACTTTGATATCCAGGCATGTATTGATGAAACGGAAGGTAGTTTGAACTTTGTCGAGATAAATCTGTAGCACAATGGACTTTTTTTAGTATGCACTGGCAGCAAAAGTATCGACTTCATTTGTATAGGGGCGTTATTCTTTCCCACTGCATCACGCTGCTAAATAGACATAATAGAATGTTGCAGTTTAGAAAGATATGGCTGCATTGAAGAGATTATGTGTTCCACATTTATCAAACGTTTGAGCGTTGCCTTTTTTTCTTGCTGTAATATTTTAATCCCCTGATTTTTTAGATATATATTGTCTGAGTTTTAGTGTTCGAGAAAGTTCTTCGGATTTACCAGGTGTACAGACTGCAGAGATTTAATGCCAATGTTATCTGCAAAAAAATGTTTTTTAAATCCCTATATCTTCATATTAGTATATATCATAATCATACCTACTATATGCTTTCCAAGTAAAGTCAAACGAATCGGGCTCTTATCCCGAATACGAATAATTCTCCATTCCTTTATAAATCAATAAACAACTATAGAAATAATTTTCAAGGGTTTGAACAAGTTAGTAAAATATTTTTTGCTTCGGGTGAAGAAAATATAAGATGGTGCACATGATTCGCATGCAACGTAGTTAAGTAAAGTAAACAGGATAATTTTGAAGACCTCTTCTATCAATTGGACATTGAATTGTTTCTAAAAGATAAAGATCTCCACCTGAAAAATCGATTTTCTCATTTGATGGATATTTTGAAATTAAATAATTAATACAGTCCTAATTGTTCAACTTGAAAATTTGTATAATTGACAAAGCAATTTATCCAAATACAAAGAAGAGAAGATTGGCTTTTGATTGATTAATAGTGCAATTAGAAGAAGAGAAGCAGTAAAGTTCTGGAATCGATTAAATATCATCCATTTCATTCACAAAAGAATCGTTTTCTTTTTTCATAATAAAAAAAATCAGATAAGCTCAGTTTGGAAGAATTTACTTATTCTGTCAGTCTAATTTTTTTCCACCTTTTTTTTTTGAAAATTGTCAGCATCTCAAAAAATAATGATCCCTCGGAAAACTGTCTGTACTGCCCAAAGTGTCGCTGTAATGGATTGCCTAATGAAGAAGTTGCGTAAAATTCCAAATTGTGCCTTTGATTTAGGGAAATACCCTTTCTTTCCCCTCTATGCTCTATAAATCCTGATTTAGGATTTCTTACTGAAGTTACACTCTAAAATTTATTAATTATTTCAATAAATGAAGATATATGGCACCAATCAGGATTTTCTAATCTAGATTGTGATAGCCCATTAATTGTCGAGAGACAGAAAAATGTCTGGCTAAATATACTTTAACTTTTTCTATTGATTTATGAGCTAAAACTTTTTTTTTATTGGGAAACATATTGCTAAATATACGAGTTCAGCTGAAATAATAATAACTATTGAAGTAAAAAAGCAGATTATCTCTGTTCCTTATAAGTTGAGTATCAGACGGCAAACCACTAAAATCTATTTTGCTATTTATATAATTATATGTATATTATTTAATTTCTTTCAAATAAGTTACGTCTACTTTTAGTTGACGATTCGTTTCATTTTGGAATCTGTAAGGATTACCGATTTTTTTTTTTTTTTTTCGTTTGCCTCAGCTTCAAAGTGCTATCTTCTTTCCTAGTAGCCAAACTTGAAGCAGTAGTTCTCGGAGTTGGACTACTTTTGAGTAATATGACATACACTCAAATATAGATGGAACTGGATCTTTCTTTAAGATAAGGCGAGAAAAAATAGATATTATTTTTCTTTGGGGTTAGAATCCGTTTGTTAATATTGTAAGTCTTGTTTCTTGTTTAAAATGTTTGCTACATAATCTGATATTTTTATTCGGTTCCTAATCTTTCCTATAAGTATATTAATAGACACTTGTAGTATTGATACATTTTTTCAAAGTTTACCTAAAATATCATTGAAAGAGAAATAAGTAAATAGTAATTCCGAAGAAATCATATAACTAAATGATACCTTGGCATAGCCATGATCCAACAATGAAAAAAAAAGTTTCATTTTTCATTAGTAGCCCAAGGTTAATAGAAATACCATAACACTTGTACTACATATGTTTGACTTCCACCACGCTTTTAATATTGACGTGATAGTAGACGAGTGTTTGCGTGTTTTGTCAAAATCTGCCTGTCTTACCCAGCAGTTGGTAAAATACGTGAGATTGAAAATTCTAGCAAGTCCGATTACATCATGGGCTAACCTTGTATTTCTATTAACCTTGAGGTAGTCTATGAAAAAAAAATATTTTCCTCCTTGAGTTTACCGGAGTAAACTGATTTGTACTTAGGTACACAACAAGTCGCAAGTGTTGTTGTCAATTAATTAAGAATACTTTTACTTAATTCCGATTCAATAATAATTTAATAAACAATTTTAATTCCTTTCAGAGGTAATTCTACTTTTCGACTATTACATATAAATTGCTAGATGATAGCAATATTTTTCTACCCACAACAGAAGTCAGTAAATATAAGCAGTAAGTCCCCCTTTTTATATATCCCAGACTCAGGAAATTAATAGTAATGACAACTGCTAACGAAAAGAAAATTCATTCAGAATGAACATCAAGGAAACTGAAGGACTTTTGTTAATGAATTAGTTTTCTTGGGGGTAGGAGAAGAAGCAGAGTTGACTTAAAGAGAAAAGGATTCAAGAAATATAGTGAATGAGCTGTAGATGTAGGATTAGAACTCTTTCTGTTCCTCACTGGATATTTCTGTTATTTATTTTATCTTTTTATAGATTTCCTTAGTTCTTATAGAAGTATACGATAATTCTGTTACACATCTGGAGGAATTTATGCATTCTTGAACATAGAGGAAATTATTCACCAGGTCAGATCTCTTGAACATAAAATGAAGCTAAAGAAAGGATCCGAAGGCGGATGGCTAGGTTATCTAAATGAAAATATATGAACTCATAGGAACCTTTAATTGTAATACAGGCTTGAATGGATTTTTTTTAAAGGGCTTTCGCTAAAAATATTAAGTATTCAAATAGTCGTATGTATGTCTATACCAAAAAAGACGCTTAATATTGGAATTAAATAATTTTATTAACACTGGGACTTATGAATTTTACAGCCCTAATTTTTATATATAGTATATGTTTGACTATTTTAATCTAATAAATACTTTTAATTAGAATATAACAAATGGTCAACAAATAGTCTTTTAAACATACGCATGAACACCTGGATACTCACCTATCACGCAATCTTTGTTTGAGATACCATAAACCAACTTTACATTAAGTTGCTTCTATAAGGTCTTGCAAATAGTCATGGCTTTGAATAGACTGCTCTTTGTTCTTTTTTAAAAAAAATCAAGGTTTCAACCTTTTTTTTCTCAACTGCAATTTCTTCATTAATAAATGTTTAAATGCACAGAAAAAAACACATAAAAGGAAATTTGTGTCTGTATTAAAAACATCATTCAAAGTTATGGTTAATACTGATTTCCTTCTAAAAGACTTAAAAACTCAAAAAAATCCAATAATCAAACTAATAAATACTAAGCTTAATAGGGACACAAGGTTAGACCATCATGTGGTCGGGCTTGCTATAATTTTTTTTTCTGATGAATTGTAACGACTGTTGGGCAAGACAGGCAGATATTTACAAAACATGCAAATACTAATAGTTTATGACGTCATTATTGCTAGAATTTTCAATTTAATGTATCGTACCGAATGTTGGGCCAGTCAAACAGATTTTGACAAAAAACGCTAACACACATCTACTATGATGTCAATATTAAAAGTGTGGTAGAAGTTAAACATCAGTTGTACATGCGTTATGGTATAACCTTTTATTTCTATTAAACTTGATAAATACTACGTTTTACATAATCACATATACATAATCCAATACTGTTACCCAATGTACATAACAAAACAAAAAACAGCCAATAACTCATATGAATAAAACAGGAAAAGAAAAATCTAACTCAATCCTTATATCTGTCATATACTTCCTATATCGCCGAATAATCCTCCTAAGTGTACATTTATACCGATGAGATATCGAAGGAAAATATTTAATTAATTGGACGGCAATATTCCACGATGAGTCTTGTGATTGGGGAATCCTGAGGGATAAAGCAGTGTATCTAGCTACAGTCAATATTAAGATCGAAGTTAGATTTCTTCAGTCAATCAAACTATCTTCTGTGAGCTGTGCAGCAATAAAAGCTTTACTGTTACTGACCTCAAAACTAATTATTTTTTTCTCATCTGAACTTTGCTTCTTTTTAAAAGAATATATCGAATAGCACAAATGCTTCCCAATTGGGTCAGAGTCTAAAACATAATTGGAATTAAGTAATATAAAATCCTTTATAAGTTTTTAAAAGTGAAAAGGAAACAAAACTAAATTAAAATTAATTTCATAAACCAAGGACTTAGTATAAGATGTTATTTTGCTGATCTCTACAGAGGAAAATATAATCTTTCAGTATTCATTGCCGATTTGTGAACCATATCATGAAATGTAAGAACGTCCTCGTTAATGCCAATCTTTTCCTTCTCTCTCAGTTGTTTTTGGACTTTCTTAAAGAATGACTTCTTGTTCGAATTTAGGGGGATGACATCGTTTTTTCTATTGTAATCAAACAAAGGTGATTTATTCCATATAATTTTTTGTTCACATGCCCCGTCCATGGAGTGTAATGCTATAGCATCGATGGAATATTCCGAACTAAACATCAGCGTCTTATCGACATATGACTCAGTGATGAATCTCCTCCATTCCAACTCTGGTTTGGACGTGAAGTCCGTAAAAATCTTTATATCAATTTTTAGGAAAATATTCGAGGTAATACTAGTCCTCCTCCAAGTTGAGACCGAGGTCTTTTCAGGGTAGGGACGTATCTTTTATTAAATAATCTATTCAACCACCCTTCCTCTTCCTTTGAGAGCCTCTCACCTACAGCTAGTAGAGCTCTGGCCACATAAATGATTTGAACAATTAATTTTTGCAAACTAAATCCTCCCCAGGCCGGACATCACTTGAAAACTTGTTAGTTTAGCTTCACAAAGTTAGATAGAGAAAGTTAATAACTCTCCAATTCTATTCCCAAAATCTTTACACTTTCAACTACTTAACATGCTCCTATCATTATGGGAGGCCAAGCGCACTATCTACCAATAGTAAGAATGGAAGTATTTTTGGCATTGATTTTTAAAACCCAAAATAGAGAATATTTATCAAAAAAGGAGAGTAAAATCTCGATTCTCTTCATTACTTATCTGTCCGAATTTACCTCTACCATCAGTGCATAAATATCAATCAAATGCTTTTTACTTCCTATAGAAATACCAAAACCTCCCTATTTTCGCTTAAGTGAACAACTTTTTTTTTTCATTGCAGCCACAATCAGTAACGGAGATTTTGGAAATCCATGCCTACAGGTTATTCTTAAGGCTATATGGATACTCTGTAATCCATTAATCCCTCTATTAGAAGTTCCATTGAATAGGAGAGCACAGCTTAGATAAAAAAACTTATTGAAAGGTATTTCTTACAAAACGTAGCATAAAATTATGTTTACAGAGTTTAAACATTGCATGAAATATCGATAATATATGGGTTTTTTTTTAAACTTTTTGTTCTGAACCAAAATTATTTTAAGTATAGGCTTGATTTGTTTTTCCTTTTGAAATTCTGTATCATTTATTAAGTATTGTCAAAGGCCTACAATTACTAAATATGCGCCATTATCTTTTTTAGAGATGAATGAAATCTTACCTCATGTTGGAGCTGAGGGGAGCATACACCCTCTTTTTCATTGTTCATTCAAGATGCTTTGTCATCTAGGTAAAACTTATTAATATAGTCCCATATATTATCGTATGTAAAGATAAAACAAGATGCCACTTTTTTTGTTCTCGGAAATCCACTCCTAGAGCATCCTAATAGTATTTGATAATTATCTTGAATCCGTTTAAAAAATGATTTCAGATGTGAAACTACTTCATCATTTAGAAATATTTTTTTCATTTATTTTATCATAAATTATTTTTTTCATCTATACATGTTTTAATCTCCATAAGGATTCACTTCGTCTTCAATTTTCATCTTTATCTCTTCTTCGGCAATTTCAGCAATCTTGAATGTATTAATAGTTTTCTAAGTTATCATATGGACAAATAAGGATCCTTTATACATGATTTAATCTATGCCTTCCTCTAATTGTTTAACTATTTCCTTTTTCTCACATATAAAAGTAAGAGTTGTGTCCTGAATAATTCTATTGAAGGCGCTTACTAATTTTTTACAGGATAGAGTATGATCGTAGAAAATTCTCAGTCTATTATTTTATTTTATTTTAAATTCTTCTAAGCCACTGAACCAATTAGGAATCGTAAAAGTTTTGTTCACAGGAGCTTAGAAAAATTCAAAATCTACCATTCTGTGGTTATAAGAAGTTTCAAATCGGTATGACACTTTTTTAATATAAAAACATAAGCATCGAGATATCAAAGCAAGATTGATCCTTGATGACTGCTTCCCCTTCCTCCGAGAGAAAATATCATTATCATTATTTAATTTCTTTATTAGGTCAACTAGATTCAAATCATTAATTAATTTTCTGAGCATAGTATTATTTAGATATACGTATGGTCTTTTATCAATATCAACATTGAGCTCGCCAATTAAAACCGAGGGGAAAGAATCTCTCTTTATTTATTTTCGTCCTTTATGAAAACAGACACTAGTTGTTACTTTATACTTAGAGTTTCCCTTCTCAAGAATTAGACAATAATGATAACAGCTTTAGAAAATAAAAAATTATGTTAAAGTTGCAACAATAAATAATAGCTTCCACTTTCTATGATATACTTTATACACCTCTAATAATAACAAAAAGGAGCAAAGACGAATTTTACTACAGGACTTGTATGATAAAAACAAGCGTGTGTACTTTACAAGAACTAAGTGCTATTCATTTTCTTATTATTAGTTACTATAATAATCAGACAAGCATATTATATGTCCTTTAAAGCGGGAGCAGAGCTTTGCATCCCTATAATTCTACAAACTGGTAATAGATGCTCTCATTATTGGTACTTCATTCTTGAGGAAAAAACATATCATAATTCATAAGCAGTAATTGTATAAAAATAAGTAACCTGTATATACTAACTACATATTTATTATTTTAATAAGTTTTAGAAACTTGTAAAGCTGTATCATGATGGAATTTGAGATAAAGTACTGACTATTGATATTAAACCCTGGATTGCTGATAATATTGGGGAAAAAGTATGGAGTTACGAAGAGGATTCAAGGTTTTTTGCATGACGTTTTTGTAATTATGGAACTATAGTCTTGAAGACGTTCAAAGTTGAACACCACATTCAACCCCGAATTTACGAGAGGAATATGGTATTTTATACAATTCACATAATTTATTCTAACTCTTAACATTCCAATTTTATTAATAATATAACCGAGATCCTTATTTTCTGCAATATTCCACTCCATATCGTGAATCATCCAAGCTTTGTTAAGTTCATGGAAATTTACTTTGGAAAAGTAATTCCCTCTCACTTCTCCATCACCAAATCAACGGATTGTTAAAGAAAAGAAGTTTTATCCAAGATAAAGAAAGAAATTGAAGGGAAGGTTATATTTCTTGAATTAGACGAAATTAAATACACTCGACAGCCATCCATGAACACAATGTTGGTTGGTCCTTTAGATAGCTTATTTTTGGGTCTTCCTTATCTCATTAATTTGGAAGATGTTACGAAAGCCGACAATAAAACAATTACAAGTGTTCTTATAAAAAGTATCAACAACTTTCTTCCCTCCCATTTCAGAGGCAAAAAAGAAGTTTTTCATTACCGATGGAGCATTATATTGAATTAAAGGAGCTCAAAACCTTGAACTAAATTTTCCAATTTCAATTATCTAACTCGTGATAGCAAGAGTAATAATATAAGTAGTATTAATATCAAGATATTAAATTGAGATAATTTGCTCATGAAACCGTCAGTTACAAACGCGAATTTGTTAAACACAAAAGTACACCTATCGTTCATTGTGATTTTAAGTGTGATGTCTAACATAAATGTACCGAAAAGGTAACCTTTGACGGAGAATCGCATCAAGGATATTATGATAATGAAATGGAACATTGAATTATTATACGTTGGAGAATTATTATGAAGATAGTTGAATGATCTAATGAATCAATTAAGTATTATTATAATTATTTACATAATCTATTACATTTTTAGGTATTTAAATTTGGCTATTGGAACTGTAGTCTACGATGATGGATTAGTATTTTGTCATTATGGACGTTGACAGTTGAAATAGGTATCTAATCTTTAAAATAGAAGCAGTAATTTATAATCAATCTTTAATATTACTACATTTAGAGCTTATGGAGTCAATCAGCTACTTCATAGTAAATATCCATGTTTCATTTAATGATCATATTCGGGACAAGAAACTTCTGTCAGACGGGACTTTTTGGTACATTTATGTCTTACATACCACTGCAAACCCCTTTCAGAATCAAAGTTAAAAATAGGAGTGTTTTTGTATTTAAAAAACTCGCTATCGTGATTGATGGTTTCAGGTGCCTATTCTCTCAATTTGGTATATCCCTTGTCTTTCTCTATTCCCTCCTGACATTTCGTTTTTGAAAGGTTCAAGATGAATATCTTAGCATAACTTTTCAACGATAGTTACACTTGGGATTAGCAGCAATCTCTCTTTCTATGCTTTAATGGTTACCTGGATTGGATTCATTTTTTTTTTCTTTTCCCTTCCTTCTTAAACGATTTTATTAAAACTTTTAAAAAAATTCACATGATTGCATAAATTTAACATTTAATCAATAAAATATGTCCACACGTTAACAACGTTCCCGAAAACGTCCCCCTGCTGTTTTGACCGTACTACTGGTTAAAGTCCAGAATGCCCTCCTTACCCCAGCTCTCAAGGATATTGTGTTCTCTGGGGACCTTCATTGAAAACCCATTTAACATTACTCCAGATAAAATAGTATAATGGGTTCAATTCCAGTAAGTTAGGAGGGCAAGAAAACGGGTGGACGTACATCACATTCTCAGAATCAAGAAAATCAAGTATTATTTTGCTTGAGTGACTGGGTGCCCCGTCAGGATTCAAACTTTGTTGAATAAACATTATTTCTGAGAAAAGTGGATCATTCTTCAAAATATCTTTTTCTTTTAGATTGCATCATTGTTTTCACCCATAACATTAATATGATCATTAACTAAATTGAAGTGTTTGGCGTTATATACAATTATTTTAAATGACCTGAATTCTAAAAAAAATATTCACTTCAGGAATTATAGTTTTTTTATATTTTAGAAGTAATCAGGACAAACACATACAAACTACGGGAAAATGTTCTTATTTGCACGTGCCAGTGAATATGCATCCGCATGCCAGCAGTGGCACGTGTGCCATAGGTTTCTGATCCCTGCCTTACATATTAATGAAATTAGGACAAGACAAAATATGACCATATTAAGGACAACCCATCACTACAGTCATGGATTGCTGTCGAGTATGTATTTTCCTCTAATACAATAAATATATCCTATCCTTAAATGCTTAATGGATCTTGGATAACACTTCTTTACTCCGATACTCCATTTACTTGGTAAGGGAGAAGCTTTTTTTGTGTAAAGTTCTATGAACTTAACAAAATTTGAATGATTCTCGAAATGGTTACATAATTACTAAAATTGGAATTATTTATACGACTTGTATACACTTCCAAATTCTTCCTGCGAATTCGGTTTTTATACTTTAAACTTATTCAAAACTTTGATCCCATGATCACAAAAAGCTGGAAGAATTTTCTGAACTCAATATATTTTTATATTAATTATCAGAGATTAAAGAATATATAATCAATTTCCTTACCCTTTAAAAGCTATCATATAAATATGAAATATCAATGAATTTTGAAATAAAATAATATTAATGAATTTTGAAATAAAATAATATTAATGAATTTTGAAATAAAATAATATTAATGAATTTTGAAATAAAATAATATTAATGAATTTTGAAATAAAATAATATTAATGAATTTTGAAATAAAATAATATTAATGAATTTTGAAATAAAATAATATTAATGAATTTTGAAATAAAATAATATTAATGAATTTTTTGAAATAAAATAATATTAATGAATTTTGAAATAAAATAATATTAATTCTTTTAACATGCATTTTTATTTTATACAAATTTGATAGATGAATGAATTTTGGACTTGTAGGTACAATGAGAATGTGTCTTTGAATCAGCATAATTCTAAAATTTGTTTGGAAATATATGTAATAAGCGGATTATAAGGAAACCATTTTTTTATTGTACATAAACTAAGGAAAATTATAAGATATTAAATTACCATAAGACATATTTTTTACTAATGCAGTAAACAATTTAGTTTATAATTTAATCAAACTCTGGTGAATATAAATTTAAATAACGTGCTTAGAATTTTGTTGGTCTTGGCGATTACAATGGAAGTTATTTTTAGTGTTTTTCATAATATTGTGTCCGTTTCATGGCAATCGTAATATAGCAATTAGAAGAAATAATTTATATTATTTAAATTTTTTACGATATAGCAATTAACCCTTGAATTATGAATGATATCAACGAAAGTTATTTAATGAAAAAAATGTCAATGACTTGAAATTCGATAGATAAACAGTTTGTTGATCCATAAAATCAACTCTCCCATGCCTTTGCTCAGAGGATTACTGTTATAGTACAAAACACCAATGATCCACGCTGTGTCGTTTTCTTCTTATTTTAACATTTGGCAAGCTATTCATCCTTGATAAACACAAAGTAAGATAAATGGTTATAACTAAACAGCATTGATAGACTCGAAGTCAGATTGAACATTTGCGTGTGCTTATGGAAGAAGCTTAGTAACACTGAGGATTAGTTAAGGAGTTATATGTATTAGTTCTCGTTCGACTCAGATTTGAATTAAGGATATACATCGGAATAATTCTTCCTATATAAGGAGTTGCATTTGTCCTTCCTTCCTTCCCAACTCTGTCAGGGCTGCTCAAAGCTAATTTAATATAACGTCATGACAGATAAGCTACTCTCCTCCAAAACATTCTTCAAATTGTGGAGGATACCGCTCAGTTACTAATATAGTGAGCACACTATCGCTTCCTCATATCAAATTATTTTGTGCATAACTATAACTTTGTGGATCCATTAACTGGACCTCATATTCAGACAATAAAGTCTTTCTTGAGTCATTCCTAGGGTATACCTAGACGGTTAGGAGTAATGAATACCTCTAGAGAGATTTTTTAGATATATCTCAAGGAGTATCTGTGGAGACAGTTTCTTAAGGATATTTGTTCTTTTTATAGAATTCCTGAAGACATGATGAGTCAATATCTGATCTGAGGTTCTTTCATATTTTTCCTTTGTTTTTTTTTTAAATTCTCGAATAAAATAACTGAAAAAGTTGAGATCCTTCTCTTCATCCGTTAAATATTCTTAAGTTCGCGTTCCTTCGCGTTCCTTCGCGTGACGTACTGAAGTTATTTCCTTATGATGAAAAGGTTGCGAGAATTTAGTTTAATCTTTCCTCTGTGGCTGTCTCCAATTTGTAGATAGAAAGAGAAAGGATGACGTGCGGGTAAGCTTATACAGGATAGATACCCTCTGATTGATCCAAGCTTTTGATCCCAATCGTGGAATTGCAAAATGCATGTGACAAGACTGATTCACTGGGGTCCATTGATGACTCTGTTGATTATAACTTGGGTTTCTTTTGCTACTCTCTACTCAAGTTTCGTGCTTAGCTCTTCCCAATCCATTTTTCAAGTTGGGATTGTGTTATGTAATTATAGAAATAGTTGATCTGACGGATCTCTTGACCTTTCTCTTTCAGTTTATATGACTTGTGCTGCTCTCACCATTTACCATTTCATTTCTGCAATCTATCTGGGACCAGGATATCTTTGTGAGGGTTGGAAGCCGGTAGGAATAGATTTCTGTGAATTTCCTTAAATAGTAAATAAATGGGAAATGCGACTCATTCTCTCTTTTTCAGAAGGATGAGCAAGACTCCCAATTTCTGCAATATTGTTCACTTTGTAGGGGCTACAAGGCACCTAGAGCACATCATTGTAGAAAATGTCAAAGATGCGTACTCAAAATGGATCACCACTGTCCATGGATTAATAATTGTGTTGGACATATCAATCATGGACATTTTATCTCATTTTTGTTCTTTGCAATAATTGGTTCTGCAAGTGCATCCTACATTTTGTCCTTTTTCTTATATTACAGCATAAATAGAGTAATTCCATTTTCTACTAAGAGTCAATTAATTAATCAGATTTCCTATTATTGTGAATATTGTCATAAAAATGGAAAACCTTGAATACCTAATATGCTATCATTTTGGCATGCACCAAATTTATTAATCTAAAATAGTTAAGATTAAGTTGATTTTCAGACATGGTATGATTATTATGACATAGTTACTGAGCCAATTCTATCTCTGTCAATTTGGTCCTTGTTGTTTCTTATGCTCGCACTAGGTTTATCAATTGGTGTTGTGCTTGCTGTCGGTGCCTTGTTTATTATTCAGCTAAGAGCTATTATACGTAATCGGACTGGTATTGAAGATTGGATAATAGAGAAAGCGCTGTATAGACTCAAGGATAAAAGTGAAATGTTTATTCATCCATATTTCTTAGTAAGGAAACTTGATAATTATGTCTAGGTACCGTTTTGATTTATATTTGTAGGGTTACTGGAATAATTTTAAGGAAGTAATTAGCTTTTCATGTAAACCTGCATCGAATGGAATCGACTGGCCTATAAGAGCGGGCTCTGGAAATTATGACCTAACATCAGAGCAGCTTCACCAGAAAGCGGAAAAACGACTAAGAATGCGAGAGTATATTGTTACTCGTTCATATAGTGGCTACATGTGTCCGTTAATTAGCCAAGGTCTCAAGGTAGCATTGCATCCTCCTTTGACCGGTGAGCCTAGAATAGTTTCGAATAAAGGAGACGTAGTTAAAGTATCGCGTTGGAAAAAGTATTATTATTTATTGAAATTGTCAGTCAAGTTTATTTCAAATACAATGTCCATTTTTAGATATTGGTTGTACGGCGATAAAATTATGCTCAACTCCGAACGTAGGGTACGTGGGTGGTTTCCTAGAAAATGTGCTGTGGAAATGAGTGAAAGTTTTAAAAGTATAACAGGAGATAACTGGACTAAAAAGATAATTTAGTTGGGCACGCAGTTTGGAAATTATGGGTACAATTGCCAGTATTACAATTATTTGTGATTTTTAGTTAATTATTTTATACTTTTGGAAGTGGGGAAGGGCAGTGTTAGTTGTCACAAACTCTATATTTAGGATATATACTTATTATAGGACCTATTCCATAAAATAAACTTTATACTAGTAAATACCTGAAGTATTCTATAAAATTGCCTAACCAAGTTCCACCTATGTTAACTGTCATCAATGAAACCCCATTTTTCAAAATATATTTTCACTACTGGATCTGTTTTGTAATAAACAGATTCATAATGACATTAATGAGTTTATGTTCTTCTAAGAACATAGCTTAGTTCCTAATCTTACAATATGTTGGATTACTTTGTTTTAAAATATTGCAAAATTCTACATTATTTTCAAATCATATGTTGAAATGACGTAGGTTATCACAAAAGGAAAGGGATATCTTGTCGCTTTTTTATTCTTCTTAACGAAGTATGAGTACGAACAAAATTAAGCAATCTATAATTACTTTAAGTTTTACTTTATTATTTCTCTATGATTTTTTAAATATTTTGAAGTATCGATATAATGGTGAGATTAGTTTTTATATTGATATTAGATCGACCTCTCTTAATCGGAAATATTTTATAGGATCTTAAGGTGATAAATGAATTTGAAGTAATAGTGGATGAAAAATAAATGCAAATATGCTAATCGTCTTAACATAAGTTATTCTCAGGATGATAATGATTTCTCTTTGAATTTTTATGACAATCTACATTGTTTATGATGTTGGTTTTCATATTCTAGACAAGAGTTTGAAGCATCAGTGAGTTAAATTTCGGTCCTATAAAAATTCTTACAGGATCCTGAGCATTTACTATATATGTCTAGAAAGAGCATAAAAATATCCTGGAAAAACTTTTTGTGAGAACTTATTATTTAAAATTAACTTTTTTTGCAAGATGTAGGCTCTACACATATGAAGTTTGACGATCAACGCTTTGTTTTTTAGTATTGTAAAAATTAAAAAAATCACATGAACTTCATTTTCTTTTCTACTTGTTCAATTATTAAATTCACTCGTCAATTTTTTAGCACTAAAACGCTGAGTTTATTTTTTAATTCATAATCAATGTGTGTATGGCAATATTCTTCAATGACAGTTATTATTTTCTAATTAGGTTCATGAAATACATTTCTTCAAAGTTATATCAATTTGTTTCTTTATGAAATAGGTCGAACTTGTCCTTTTGGTATGGACACGTGTTTTGAAGCTTTTTTTTTCTAAGAGTACTAAAAAATATGTCCATATTCACGTGTAAAAAAATTGTAATTGGTGATCTAAAAAAGATTTTTTTATTTTTCAAGGCTGTTATTATTCTTGAAAAAAGAAATTTTACCCTATTTTTTGTATTTCGATCCATGATTTAGAAGTCAAAAACACCTACAAGGCCGTCTTTCGAACCCCACTCTATAATTTGATGACATCGTACATGGTTTAGTTACTTTTTCAACTTTGTTTATATTTACTGAACAATCTGACTTATAAAGAAATTTGGCTTTTGATCAATAAATGTGGACTTCTATTAATCTAAATATACTAAAGTAAATTCTTATCAAATTGTCAGGAAGTTGGGTATCGAGTCGAAACATAAATCTCCTCAAGTTCTCTTTTTAAACTTTTTGAGTAGCGAGTCTCCCTGGGTATAAAATATTATTTTTTGATAAAATTTAGATTCATATAAGTTACTGTTTTTTCAAGATGAACAAAAAAGATCAAAGTTCATAAAAAGATTCTTGTACTGAATCAGTTCTGAGATCCCCATTCCAATAAAAATAATTTTCTACCATTTTTAGCAATGATTCAAAGTGATTTTAAAAACTTTACCTGTACAACCCGTGGGTCGGGATGTATTATAGCATATTAGAAGAAGTCCTTGATGCTTAGAAACTCGGCGGGGGTGGAGTTTATACTAACTTGGTACTCAGCATTTCACCTACACAACCTGTAGGGGTATATTTTTGGATATTACTAGAGGTCCTTGATGCTCAAGGAAGCGCCGTGGGGAATTTAACCGGCCTTAAGGCCCAACACTTAGCGTGTTGAACCCATGGACTGAGGTGTATTATAGCTAGGGATGAACATCAAGCGAGTGTGAGTAAAAAGCCAGGGCGAGACATATGGTACTATTGATTAAAGTTACGGTTTTGGATGATAGAATGTCACTTGAAGCTGGTATAGAAATGAGAATCTTCTATATTTCAAATTACACTAGAAGACTGAATTTAAAAAGTACTTGAAATTTTCAAATTCAGGAATGCCTTATTTACTTCGTGAAAATCATGAAAAACATATTAACGAATATCATAAAATTCGCTAATATGATATGTCGTACAATAAGTAGTCAAAAACTAATGAGTATCACTTATACCCGCAGCAGTAGATTACTATTAAATTTATAAATTAATGTATAACGTATATTTGTGTTATTAAGTTAAAGAAGTATGGTAAAGTAAAAAACACAACTAAAAAAAGATGAATTATAAAGAAAAATATTAATAGTAGTTATACACAGAAAGTGAAGCAAATTAATAATACCAAACGATATGAAATTGAAGTTATTAACAAAAAATATTACTAATGGATTCAACAAATTATTAGGGACAAATGCAAAGTATAAATATTCAAAATATAATGTGATATTTTTATACTGAAAAAAAATATACTAATTAAGAATACTTCATATCATACTTCCAATTCCGGTGTCAGGAAAAAATATCAAGGGAAAAAATGTTAATGAAGAAATGGCAGGAGAAAAAAAAGTGTGTAAGTGGAAAAAATGGCAAGAGAGTCGTTGGAGAGTGCGAAGAAAACTGTAAAGCTCAGTAAAGATGGAGCAATATAAAATTGCGATAGATTGAAGCCCTTTAGGTAGCTATGTAATGCAGCCTGTTTCATTCTCTTTGGACAAGAAAGAAGGCATATAAAGAGACGAAGACCGTCTTCTATTGCAATTTCAGATTGATCCAACTATCCTTGCGAAGGAGACTCCAAGGTTGTAACATGGAAGAGATCAATTCATGATGAGTAGGGAATTTCATTATTTGAAATATAATTTGTATTTACTTTATTTGAATTTCTACGAAGCACGGTATTATATAGAAATATTAATTATTACAAAGTATGACATCTTTATCGTTACATTGAAATAGTGAACATTATTCATTAGTATACATGAATAAATATACTTATTAGCATAATAGAATCTCCGGAGGACCCTGAGAAGAACTACGGTGGTTCCAAAATGAACCATATAAGGATTGAGGCCTCTCCCAATACTCTAGGATAATACAGTAATTGTGGACTGTATAACTTACTAATAAATAAATACGGGTTAAAGAAAAGGTAGTGTTAATCGACAAATATTTTTATTTTGAATGACTAGTTGATATTTAAATCATAACAAAAAACCACTCTCATTAGGATGGGTAGACCGAAGAACAAAACCTCCCTCTTTCTGTAGACAATACTGTACCACTTGTAGAGGGAAAATTGTAGTCAATCCCATTCCACTTTTCGGAAGAACATAATAGAAAAATCCTCTATCTTTTTTGGAGGGAAAACTATTTGTATGATGCAATTTGAGATTTGATTGCATTGTCGGATATGCGATTGAGTCAGATTCCAAAAGCAATGTCGATAAAAGAGAGGCACATAATCGTAAGGAGTCTATAATTGTATCAGTGAATAGAGGATGAGAAATCTTTCTATTCCTCACTTGGGCTTACAGTAGATTATTCTGCTTTTTATGGAACTCATTAGTTCTTATAGCAATATACGATTACTTTAGCAGATTTGGAGGAATTCATGTATTTTTGAGCATAGAGGCAATGATTCACGAGGTCAGAAGTCACTATCACAGACCTTGATAGGAAGGAGCATCTGCACAATGAGCAATCCTTTCATTAAAGAAGATTATATCTTCAGAGTGAGGTACACAGAGACGAGATCCCCTGAACAGAACTTAAAGAAATGATCAGAAGGCGTTTGGCTAGCATATGGAAAATATGAACTCCTAGGAATAATGGATGGATGAAGATTCAATTAATTGCAATCCAGGGAGAGGGGTTGTTTTTTAAAGGTAATTGACTGATAAAATTAAATATCTTAATTATTGCACTAAGGTAAATGGCAAACAATAGTCTTCATTAGAGGAAGATGTTGAACAAGAAGTATTAATAAATAATGAGGAAAAAAGATATAACGATGTCATTCAAGCCATTGTTGGTTAATCCGTGGCAAACGGAGAAGATGTTGCTTAGAATCTTCTGGACTTTGAAAAAGCGTTCGATACAGTTGAGCATTCCTTCATTATTAACGAGTTAACGGGTATGAATTTCCCTCACGTGTTTTGTGCGGCTATGAAAAACTTGGGAAATAAATCAGAATCAATCATTGATATTAAAAAGTGTCCGACAGTCAGGCTACAGCACGGTGTGAGATATAGGGATCCTATAAGTCCGATGCTTTCTCTTTTACTACAAAAAATGTTGGATGCCGAGATTAGATGTGCAAATATTGGAAGGGAAAAAGTAACGTACCTGTTTTATGCAGATGATGGAACTGTCATTCTTATTGGTTACAATATGGACTCCAAAGCGTTGGGGGTGGGAGAAGTGTTGGAAATATTCGGAGAAAGATCTGCTGTAAGAGTGAATACATCTAAACCTCTGATGAGTACGAATATGACAACGATTCCTCAAAATCTATTACTTCAATGTTGTGGAAGAAGCATAAATCCTGCAAAATACTATCTCAATCAAAAACGATAATGTAAAGAACGTAAGGAAGATAGATAGCATTATTAGCAAATCTATTGATGAAATTTTAAAACATTGACTCACCCCTGTAAAGAGAATAAAAGGTTGGAATCAAGTGGTCATTTCAAGAGTAACCCACATCATAAGATGTACACCATATTATGACACAATTGGCCGTACTTGGAGGAATAAAGGAATTGATTTTGTTCGGTTCCCAAAAAAAATTGGGACGAGTCGTTTGTTCACTCCCAAGAAAAAATGGAGGCTTGGGAATGCTTGACTAAAAATTAAAGTGTCCTTTTATTATCTTGGAGGAGGAGGGCCGCACATGCAAGGTTCCCGTGGAAGAGGGACATACTAGAAGATGAAGGTAAAAAGTATCCAGATCGTTTAAAGTTGTCACCGATGAGAGAAATGAATAGGTTTCTGCTTGAATCACGAAGAACATACTTTCTAACTATAGTCTTAGGGGCCCAATCGAAAGAAATGAGGTAATTACAATATATCTACCTGAAAAAGTAGAGAATAATTTTGGGTTAGTGACAGAGGAAGATGCATGAAATGCAAGAGGGGTTCATCCTCTATTGGTGATGCTGAAGAATCAACTCCAGCAATACTCATTCAATCCAAAAAGGAAAAAAGATGAGGACCCCTTCAAAGTGGCCACATCGACTATTAGGGACATCACTTGGCAAGACCACACAGACAAATTTAAAGCTGCTAGTGAAGCAAAAAGAATACTTAGTAATTGTTACTGTAGTCATCCTGATCTACCCACCTTTTATAACGTTTATTCAAATTGGCCACCTGTTTGGCTTACATTTTAGTATTAAAAATACATTAACCCTACGGTTGCAGAGGAGCTACATGACAGTCATAAACCACCACCAAACTTAGACATACCTTTACAGAGCCCACTAAGTATAATAACAAACAAAGTATCATCCCTTGAGTTGTGTGGATAATGAAGGTTCTTGATTTTCAATGAAGCAGTAGCGGTGACTAATGACCCACCTTTTCGACTACCAGTTCACTTGCATAATCCGTGGGCTGAGGTGTTATACTATATATTAGAAGGGGTCTTTAATAAGCAGGATAGCGGTGGCAATTGGCTTTGATCCTCCTTGGGTACCAGCTGTCCACTTGCACAACCTGATGGCCGAGGTGTATTTTGCCAAATAGAATGGAGTCTCTCGTGACAATTTCTTTGATTGTGTGAGTGCACTGACGTGCTCGCTCCGAACACTACCCTTCCCAAGTCCACAATAACATGGTACCTTCCCAGAATATAGTTGACAATGATCATCTCCACTCCTTAACTAACATTTCAATCGTAAGACACTTCACCACGTGTAACTGGCCTTAACTGAATCTGTATATAAGTATTAAACTCGTCAATGAAACTTTTTTTGATAACGAAGACAAAAATCTGGCAAAAATTATGACGTAGTCGAGACGAAATTCTGACAGAGGCTTATGAAAACGAATCTCCGACGAAGATAAAATGAAATAAAAGACAACTAGTACGAAACAATGACCATATTTGACGAAGATAATATTATGACCCTGACAAAACTCTTACAAAAACTTTTACTTATGATTACAAACACAACAAAATTAACACTATAACTAATAGTTCGTACAACATGCCCCTATGGTCTTACAACAAACTCATAACAAAAAACTTTCTTTAAAGCGTTTAAAATTGAATTAATAATTAAATTTCTGAGTAGCCCGGAGTAGGTTCATAACCCACCGACAAATCATTGTTATTGGCAAAGGAGACTCTATTTACTTTCTCTTCCCAGTGGTTGTGCAATATACCAGTGGGGCACGTAGTGTGCTCATAACCCAATGTTAATTAACTGTTCTTTTTTATTTGATCTCTAGAGTATAACTAAAATTTTTACTTAAATGATTCATTCGACTTCATACTTTGTTTTTTAAAGGTGGTCAGCATCCAGAATGGAGGGCAAAGGCTTAGAAACGTTCAAGAGTATTAACTATAAGTTGTAAAATAGTATTTGTTGAAGCTACAAAATTCCAAATCTGTTAAATTTTATTCCCTTATGAATTATTCATGAATCCATGGGATAAATATTAATTTTTTTACAGATATTCTCATTCTTTGCACCAATGTACCTTTTTCTTTGTATTTGTATTTATAACAGGCGAATATTTACGCATTTAATTCCTTTGAATGAATTCATTGAAGGCTTAGATCTTTTATAATATTAATATTATTAGTAGTTATGTAATGGGTCTGCATCAGATACATCATGCAGCATTTAAGTAACTAGGCACTATATACCTCTTCAACGTCTTTCTTTTTTTTGGAAGGGAAGTATAATCTAAAGAAAAAGTAACGAATATAACTGTTACAGGCTAATGTGGAAAATCGAGCATTTGGAAAAATACCCGGGGTATGTAACTTCATTTACATTGTGAGGTTAAATGATTGTGGGTAATTCGATTATTAAACAATTCATTGGTAAGCAATTAGATAATTAAGCATTTGATTGTAAGCAATTAGGAGGACTGCTTCTTTAATCTAATTTTTTTCAAAAATGTACATCAATATTTTTATTAATATTATGGCAGAATCATATTTAGATTAGAAAAATTGTAATACTGGATGTCCTGTTTATAAATTTTTATTAATCGGTTCAGAATGATAAAATAATGTAATTATGAATTTCTCTAAAGAATGGGCAGCTTTTTATGAATAGGATGGACTAAAATACCTTTGTTAGACTCTAATAGTACTGTAGACATTATTCGCCAACACTCTAACAAGAAAACTTTATTTAGGAATTTGGGTGATCCAGTGGAGTTGGAAAATATTGATATTCGGGATAACTTTCTAACACTTAATAGTAACTGTTTCCAATACTGGAGGATTTATCTCCCCTTGCGTAGATTGTCGAACTTACACCTTCCTCTGGTGCCATGGCTTCTAAAAATTGACAGGTAATTACTGAATCGTTGGATGCAATATAAACCTCCAGGACATGTAGTAATGCTTTGAACCTTCCTCCTGCGTTGGATAAAATAATTGTTGGAGGGGTATTTATGATGGGATAGAGTTTACATCCCAGTTCCAGATATCTGCTGGCATAATAAAGATTCTTAATACCGTCCTAAGACTATGGTCGAATATATATAATAATGTTATACACGCCTTTTTTGACCGCATTACGTTGATGTAGTTTAGGATTTTATATTATCAACCAAATTTTGCAATGACTCTTTTTCTGTTTGGTATTCTTACTCACCAGTAGAGTCGTTCAGAAGAAAAAAAACCATTAATTCTCCTTTTAGAAACTGTAAAGGTTTTATATCTCAAAGTATTAAAGAGTTTAAAGGGATTGATGGTATGGATATCAGAGCTATTTTAATCTACGCTGGTACAAGATATTACTGTATGGTACTTTTTGGAATTATGTTTCGGATCTCATAAAATATTATCCATCTCCTTCAAAAAGATATCAAACGACTTTTAGATAACATCATGAATACTTACAATAGACACTGTAAGTTTGACAAGTACTTTTTCTCACTATGTGGCCTTTTAACTATAACTGAATAATTGCTTATGTTAAGTACTATGTTTTCTGATTTCTATTGAGTTTTTTTTTATATCTATAAGATTTTTGAGGTCTAATGAGAAAATTAATTTGAAACTATAACGTTTATTCATGTTTCATTTTACAAATGTGTACATATTTTAATTTTTTTAGTGTGTGTGTGTGTGCATGTGTGAATAAATAAAGACCTTGTGGGGAAAAAAATAAAACAGAAAAGGATTCTATCCGAAGATAAAGTTGCCTCATCATAAACACAGTTCAAGATGTGATTGAAGTGAATTTTACACTGATGATGTGATTAAGTACTTCAAAGAATTGTAAAGATGCCAGGACTGTATATTATCTATTAAGTGTAAAAAGTGAGTATTGAACAATGCCAGCTTTGCCGATTATATTCGCGTTGACCCTCCAGAATGCATACTATTATCTGTTCGGGAAACTGAGAACCCCTTTCCAGAGAAAGAAATTGTAGATACATTAGAAAGTGCGGCGAAAATGGTAAATCTACGGGCTTTCCAGGCTTTGGTTTTGAAATATATAAACTTTATGCTGATGAACTTGCACTTATTCTAAAAGAACTATTTGAGTGGATACTGATGACGGATTCCTTTCCATCATATATGAACGATGGTTTACTTATTAGAATACCCAAAAAAGGACATTATATAAGGTTTTTTAAGAATTAGAGGCCAATCACCCTTCTAAACCCTTTGTACAAAGTATTTTCCCATATAATTGTGGAAAGACTTAATTAGACAGTGCTAGATGCAGTACATAACTCCCAGTGACGATCTATAGCTAGTCAGAGAATGGAAGGCATTGTTGCAAACTTACAGACTGCTTTTGATAATTTTGCAAATTGTACTATATTGACCATTGACATTGAAAAAGCTTTTGACTGTGTCTCGCATACGCACATTATAAGAACACTGAATTGCAAAAGATTAGGAGAATTCATGATAAGATCTGTTGCAACAATGTTTGTAAACTCCAATACAAGTTATGGTTCAGGACACATATTAAGATCTTTCCAGGTAGAACTTGGATAATATCATGGAGATGCTATTGCAGCAATTCTTCTTATAGCTCCTGTTGATCCCTCATTGTTACAAATGAGGGATAACGAAGTATATAAAAAGAGAAATTTTTTAGCTCATGTAACTTGCTTCGACGTGATATATTTCTGGTCGAGCAACAGCAGAAAGTTTGAGCACAACTCTTTTTATCATATTTGCACACTTCTCATTATAGAGAGTTTGGATAGATCTTTTTTTGAAAAAACATCCGGATATATGAATCTGAGTGCAATCGTAGTTCCGTTAAATTCATATGTGTTTATGACAGTGGGATATCCATGATATTCGGGGATCTCATCTACGTAGAAAGGGTTCTTGTGTCTGACCCGATCGATTGTATCGCATTTAAAGGAAGTATCAGTCATTGTGCAGATGCTCTTTAAGATCTATATCTGTTAGTTAATATCCAAATCTGTTACTTTGGTTCAAATACACATCCGTCGTTCTAGATATTATAAGTTGTATGGAATCGTTTTATACTTGAATAAAAACTAATAATATGTTTAATCAAGATTAATAATACTGGAAAGAAATGTTTAGTGGGGAACAAAGGGACTTATCCTCCTTCCTCTGCACCTCTTCCATTGAAATTCCTTCGAAGTCTACTCTATTTGGCCTCCTAATAGTCCTAAAAAACTCTTTCATTGATTTGAGTCCTTAAGTGTCATTGATGTACAAAACAAACAGACAACTCATTTCTATGACACCAAGCTTGTAATGTTTCTGCAGTTCCAGACATTTCATCCTAGCTTTCGATTCAATTATTACTTGTGAGTCTCTTCTACTATTGGAAAAGTAGAAGACAATACTAGAACATAAATTTAATGTGGTCCTCTTTTATAGACATCTTTATCAGCTAAGCCACAAAACATATTCCACTCTCCTATTACCTACACATATGCATGAATGCATGGGAACTCTTGCGTGATAAATATGTTAATAAATTATCGGCAATATTATAACTTTAGTATTCTTATATGGGAAAATATGAATTCGGTTTAACATATTTCAAAAGTTAGTGACTCGGGATTCATTATCTAAATTACTAAATCACTTGTCATCATGTTTAATTATCACTCGATCGTAAGGATTTAGGATCTCCACATCAATATTTAATACATTTATTATGGATTACATTAAATGCTTACGATGTAACAATATATATATATGTATAAGAACAATTATTTCAATATTCATTAACACTAAATAAGGATTATGTTTCTTGACAATTGTAAATCATATCAATATTACATTAACAATTAAAATTATTTTCTTACTTACCAATTGTAAACAATGGTGTAATGTAAATACGTAATTATTTATGTGCTTCATTGATTTAAGTTTATATTTTGTCTTAATTGTTTAGTCTTATAATATATTTGATAATAGATTATTTTACTAAAGTTAACATTTAAGATCTGGAGGATTTTACGTATAGACAAGGTATTAACAAGGTCAGAAGTCACTATCACCTACCTTGGAGTGAAGCAGTATATGTGCAATTTCCGATCCTTCCGTTAAAGAAGATGAGATCCATCGAGTGAGGTATACAGAAGAGAAATCCTTAGAACAGAAAATGAAGTTGAAGAGATAATCAGAAGACGTGTGGATAGTTTATCCAAATTGAAAAATATGATCTCCGTGGGACAGGAAAGATATGTGGATGCATATCCATTTATCCAAATGCATCCAATGAAATATCATTTAAATGACCATGAATGAAATTTCTTTAAGCGTAGTTCCAACTATTGTCTTCCCTCTCCCTTTCTCCTTCTTCGAGTAAATAGATTTAAAAGTACTCCAGTCATCAATCATTTACCTTGATGATTTTTCTCATAGCAGTTGACTCAATTATTTCTCTACTCTCCTTTTTTCTCTGTAGTGGTCCTTGCTTTAGCTGACCCCACTTTTCTCCCCATTCAGTGTATCAATATATTTTTCTTTTCCAAACTTGTTTATACATACATTAATATTATATAAAATTTAAGCCCGTACTAGTCGCAAGTCATTTATATTCAAGTCTGACTCGAGTTACAAGTAATTATTTCCCCAAGTCCAAGTCAAGGTAAGAGTCATTTCATTTCAAGTCAGACTCGATTCACAAGTCATGTGACTCGAGTTCGCAGCTCTGTTGCAAGGTATGCTGCCTTCTCTTTGATGATTCTGGAGACCACTAGATTTGAATGAAAATATGGAGGTGATACTATTAGCTATTAATCCTCGATGTTCGTAAAATATTTATACTCTTTAAAGTGGATTGTAAGATATTGCAAAGCTTTTAAAAAGAAATAGTCTTACTTTGGAGACTTATGAATTACTTTTTTTTTAAAAGTTTTTTAAAACAAATAATGAGATAAAGTTTTTTGACTAATTTTGAACACAAATCATTTATACAATTTTTTTTGACAGTATGGCCCATTAGTTAAACTAATGTGATCTTTTACAAAATGCATTTTAATACACCAATAAAATTATTAGTTATTAATTTGAATGTATCTAGTAATATCGGTTTGATTATACTATTTTAAAGATAAAAATCAATTAAAGTTAAAACAATTAGTACTTAATTACGGGGAAGCTTTACTACGACAAAATGGTTTTCATAATAACTGCGATATTGATCCTCAATTATTGTCTACACCCAACAAGGACTATAATTATAACTTCCGTGGAAACGCTCAGTGTTAGTAATATTTTTTTCACGCACTATTAATTACTTTTTTTTTTTTTGTAATACGGTTACAAGCACTTAAGAAGAAAATATAACATAAATAAACACTATAATTAACATTCAATATGTGAAATAATTTTTTATCCCTCCCTTGCCCCCTCAATATAAATACATATAACAGATATAAACCGGTAGATCTGTTAGGTAAGCTACCACGCGACTGAAGAGAAGAGAGCCTCTCGACCCAGTACTTATAAATAATTATCTATCAATAACATTGTTCAAAACGGTTGAAGTGCCCTCAGTTGTCTGTCAATGAAATTATCGAATCCTATCGTCTTTATTATAGAGCCCTCAGTCCGGGTGAGGTATAATATGCAGACAACTTTCGTAATGACTGCGTCAGCCTTTAGGTGAGCCTTACTCATCAATGGCATAGCCACAAGCCAATCTTCTTTTTTAGTTCTATTCTGAGTGCGTCCCTAATTTTAAGTTTCACAATTTCCTCACAGGTATCTCTCTACTGTATTCATAAAAAAATGAAAGGATAACTCACTGCTATACGTGTGATAGGATCTTTCAAAGGTTTTAAAAAAGCTTTTACTATGGAGCCTTTTGAATTTGAAATTATTTGAAGAAATTGATGGTAAAGCGGAAGGACCTGAGAATTATACAAAATTCATTGGCAAAATAATTTATTCAAAAAGATGGACTCAAGCTAAAACCACCTGAAGAATGTAAAATGTTAGATGTAGTAGATGGAAAAGTACCTATGGTTGATTATAAGATAAAAAACAATGACTTAGAGTACTTATATCTTATGTATTATTTGGTCTAGGATGGGCCAATTAAAGGAGAATAATACATTTGGACTCGCAAACCTGGAAAACTGAGCTTAGCTCCTTAGAACACTATTGCAGCAAATATTCTTAGGGTTTATTGTAAATATAAACCACCAAACGAGGAATATAGTGAAAGTCCTACTAGTAATGCCCCTAATTGGTACTTCAATTAAAAACTTCTTGTAAAAACTGTATTAAATCTTAACGCTCCTATGTGTCTTTCTATTCGAAAAAGACATAACGTGGAGAGTGGTTCCAAGTTTTTGTTTGAGGAGTTATCTCTTGCAAGGGATATGTTTCAAAAATTGACATCACAAATTTCGACCTTCAAAAAGGTCGTTGAAAATAATTCATACTTTGCTCATTCTGAGGCAATTTTGTTGACAGGCATATATGAGTCTAACTTAGAAATAAGAGAAAAAGCTCTAAAATCTATATTGGGAGCCAGAAAAAGGCTATCAAAGACAAAAAAATATTAGAAAATTCAAAGTACCAAAGAGTAAGATTAACTTATGGCATCAAATTATTTGGTATAATATAAAGCCTTGCCAAAGAAGGTTTGGTGACACCTCTTTTAACAGGAACGGTTTTCATTGTTAACCCGTCTCTAATAATCTATAAGCAGAAGCAACATATCATCCCTCCATATTATGTCCTTATCAATTTCCCAAAAGGCGTGATCGAATCTTTTTTTTCTCGCCTTTTCCCTGAGATTATTATTCTCAGTCCTTTGAGCATAAATGTTACAAATATACTTCGTATTCGTATGAACATACATTCTAAGATGAGATTGTCATCAAAGAATAAGCACCAGTTTACTTATTGATCCTATATTTTACTAATTAAGTGTGCATAAGTTCCACACTCATTTAGGGGCTAACCGTATCTGTAGGAATTTATAAGTGCTAATATGAAAAACAATTATTAACATATTTTCTTCCTATTAAAGAAGCAATGTTTACACTGCTATAATTACTGAAACAAATTACTTTTCTTAACCATTTGTGGATACATTCACAATTTTATTGAATGTGCCCTACGATCCGTATGAGATCTACCTTATTATTTATATTTAATCATCCGTAGTCACTTTAAGGTTCCTTTTTCATTTTTTACAGGAACAAAATTTCATCTCCATTCACTTACAGTCGGTTCAATAATTCCTTCCTCAATCCATTATTTATAGTTAATTGTTGAAATTTCCTTTCGCAACTGGATTCATAGGGTTAACCCCCACCTTTCCCGATTTATAATAACTAGTACCGCCGTAAATTCTATTCCAGTACGGTCTACATTGGAGTAGTCTTTTAATAAAATAACAATATTCAAATAATATTCTATCACTAGTTTACATTCAATACCGCTCAAATTATCATTCTTTTCGATTTCTACCCAAAGACATATGTAGTTTCTATTTTAATTTTTTCCGTCTCATTAGCTCCTCTATCAAGGATTCCCTATACACCGAAATAATTTATCTCTTGCTAGTTCATAATTAAGATCAGGGTCTAAATTTTTTGAGTTCTCTGGATGGAGTGCAGATTTTCTTCCATCTCAATTGAAGATAACTATGTTCATGAGTTTGCGTTTACTTTTTCAATTTCCGAATAGTTCGTAATTTTCTCCCAGGGACTATTCACCGAGGATCTTCCTCAACAGTCGAATGATAACTGTCTCTTCTCCTTGTCCTCCCCACTTCAGTTAATTGTGACTCAAATTAAATTTTCTAATTTTCCTTTGTTACAGATAACCATCCAATATCTGAAGTGCCGATATCAGAAACCTTGTACCCTTTCACTTTAGCCTCAATTTCGAAATTTTCTCAATGATTATTACATCAGTATCCTCTTCGTAATAAATTAGCATATAAGCGAATATCTTCGTCGTCAGATCTAACCTTAGCATAGATGTCATCATCTAAATACAATGATATGGACAGTTGCTTCATTGCTCCTCAGTGATTCATTGAAAAATACCCTTAGCCCATAAACTACTTGGGGCTTAATTGTTTTTTCGAATTTGTAAACATGAATCGGAGTGATTTGTGTCTTGGTCAAAGACTCAGTAATCCCGCAACAAATTTCCACGAGCACTTCATTATCAGTCTCTGATTCGAAGCCTATTCTGGTATCCGGGACCTTACATGCTTCAAATAGTTGTTTCACAAGCTTTTTCCTTTCCCGAGTTTCCTTACGAATATCTAGTGAAGTGTACTAATTTGGATCTGTTTAGCAAAAATCTTATTATTAAAAAACTGCAATTTATCTAAACAAATGTACTTTTTATTCTTTAAACACGATGCAACGATCCAAATGGGTTTGGCCATTTAAGCTTTTTTTTAATAAACCCATGTTATTTTCTGTGAATGCTTTGAATCGTTAATTAGAATATATCATGGTATAAAGTAACATGTTAGAATAAAATTATAATTTCTTGTTCAGTTCTATAATTATTATTTTTATTTGAACATCCTTTCAAGTATATCTCCACATCAATGTTATATAATCCATGATCACATTTAATTCGATTAAAATCCTACTGGTAGTATTCCAAGTTTGTAATTTCATGTCTCTTTGTATTATGACATTTAATCCAATAACTGAACAACCAAAAATAAATTAATACTAGTTATCAATCATTAATTAAATAAAATAAAAAAATTAATTTTATTCTTTAAAAAGAGAGTAATCATTTTACCAATTTCGTGTATTCTACAAAATACCTTAATGTGATTTTGTTATGCACATATATTGAACTTCATTTTCCATCCGATCTATTCCCATTTTGTAGGTACACAATTGATATTTAATTTTTGTTTGAGATCCGACAAATTTGAAATATCATCTTGTCTCAAAACTTTTGAGCCGTTGATTCTATTTCATCCCTTTTCCGTTTACGCCTCACCTCAGACATTGACATTATACTAGTCCTTTGTTTAATTGTCACTTCCGTTTTTATACTAAAAATACTATTCCTCTTTTTCTTAAGATATGTCTTTTTAGTTCTCTATTTTACCATTTAATTTCTGTATCAAAATCTTGATGTTTAAAATGAAGACACCAAAAAACTTTTTGGGAGCTATCATTGGATTTACTGTCTATATAAACAATCATCAGATATCATTAAAATAAACTTTGCTTTGAGTTACAATTTTTCATATTTCATAATCTTTTTAGTCCTAATTATGGTTTAAAATCCCAAAGTTCTTAATCTTGTCATATTAAAAGGTCTAATGATTTTGAATAATGTACTACAAGTAAGTACATTTACTCTCCGTCGTTCCAACAAGTATAGTAATTTTGCATAAAACATGGCATTATTTGTGGTAGCCAGTTTTTTCACACATTCAATTTTTTGTTGATTATAATAAGATTTGGAAATTAGACCGAAAATTGGCGAAAACTTTGAATGATTTTCAACAAAAAAATGTATAGAAACATCATCAAATAACCTTGTATGTTACAAAAGCCTTAATGATATAATTTCTATTTTGGGGTATGTAAGGGAAATTAATTATTAAAACTTAAAGAACTTCTCATACTATTCTAACTTTCTTACCCATAATTATCACATCAAGTCGTAGAACACCACCTATACGCTACGATTCATAATATAAGAGAGAAAAAATTAGAGAAAAATGTACCTGCTCAGTCTCATAAAAAAATACAAATATTTGATGTTCCTAGTCCTTCATTCTCAATAGCGAATTGGTTTTTCTGAATGATGAGGCCAATTTTTGTGAATTATGATAACAAATATGGCAAACATCGCTTCACTGTCCGTTAAAACCCAATTCGGGACAGACAGTCTTCCAATGAATTTTGATCTTCCCTATCTAGGGGACCAAAATGTCCAAACAACATTGACTCCATGACTCAATAGAGAAATAGAATACATTCCCAGACATTGATCTATCTAATAAGAAACACATTTGTAATCCAAGCAATTAAAACAAGGATTTTTATATCCTAATATATTCAATGGTCCTCGAGAAATGGAATAACAATTTTCAAGGTAAATGTCAATTCTACGTCTATATTCTACTTCCACATCACGAAATCCGACGTCTCTATGTTACGAAGTTCGAATATCAGAGATATTGTCAATAGATGTAGAACACGACGAAAATATATAATATTAATATAACAATAGCGTCAGAAGATTGAAAATATGAGAATAATAATAATCCCAGATCAGCTGGTTAAAATTATAATCCTAACACTTTCATTTTTTACTCATCCTTACAGTTTATACATTAAAAAAATGAATTCAATTTAGACTAAAGATTCTTAGCAATGTGTTTTTTTTTGTTTTTTTCCAGTTTTGAAACTTCTATCTAAAAGTTGTGATTTTTTTCTTATGTAACAAAAATAGCTAGAAATAGAAAGACCCGATTGTCTCCTTTTCACATATTTAAAAAAAAATGATTTCACTAGAAAATGATTCAATGGAGTAATTTTGATTTTTCGATAGAAATTCCAACTGCCTCTTCGTGTTAAAAAATTGAGATCCTGTGAGATTTTTATCGGATAAAGGCACCTTAGTGGTAATTCTTTTACATCCAACAGTCCTTCATAAGGACAGTTACTATCTGGAGCCTGCCCAAAAAACATTATTCATCTTTATTAGGATAGATATCATTTTTATTAAATATATCAATAGAAATCAATGTAAATAGTAATATTTTTATTTACTTTTATTCAAATTTTGAAACTAAATTATATTTCCATGGATGCTACAGTAAGATTGAAAGGCATTACGACACACACACACAAAAATTATAGCATTATATACACATATCAGAGGCAGAAATATTGAGGGGGAATTTATCGGCCTTCAGAGTGCTCCCTCCATCTAGATTAATATGAGCCCCGTAAAATTGGAATTATTATTCTAATAACCCGGAATGAAAATTGGAATAGACAATCAAATCAAATCGTCAGTTAAAAAATCTGGTCCCCTCCAACCATAAAATCTACGCAAATCCGATTTTACAATTGGAGGGGATTTATATGGATCATTCCTTGAGAAATTTTCAATAGGAAACGGATTTGACTTAAATTTGGTATGTTAGTCATATCCGTTTCCTCGTAGAAATTTGTCATGTTATGACCCATAAATATACATATATTCAGATTTTCATTTGAAGTATATCATTCTTTTATGGGTTAATTATCCAATACTTTGTTATTAAACTTTTTCCCCGGATAGACTTAATTCATTATAATATTCATGCTCAGGAAAAATGCGTAAGTCAATATAACTTGTTTCTTGAAGTAAAAGTTTCTCAAAATCTTTAACTAATGTTTTAAAACAGGGTCTATCATCTGGCTTCTTAACCCAACAATAATACATTAAGTTATACAGTTCCCTTCCACAATGTTCTGGTTTTTCTAACCGATGCCCTTCACGAATAAATTTGATCACGTCAGAGGCAGATTTTCCAGGATATGGAGTTGATCCTAGTGTCACGATTTCCCAAAGAAGAATTCCAAATGACCATACGTCCGATCTAGTCGAGTAAATATTATAAAGAAGGGATTCTGGTGCCATCCAACGAATGGGAAGCCGTCCATCCGATTTGCGCTCATAAATACTATGATTCATTATATCACGTGCAAATCCAAAGTCAACAACTTTACAAATTTGTAAAGTGTAATCAATCAAAACATTCCTTGCTGCTAAATCACGATGAATGATTTTCTTACAAGATAAATACTCCATGGCTTTTGCTACTTGATAGGCATAGGAAGTTAAATCTTTTGATTTGATACATGAACTCTCTGCGTGAAGATTGTTATAATTATGGTCGGATCTAGATTTTCTCAAATATTCTTGTAAAGTTCCACCTGAAACGTATTCTAACACTACAAACATAGGATCTTTTTCAGTACAACATCCAATAAGAGTTATAATATTAGGGTGATGTCCCAGCATCTTCATAATGCTAAGTTCTTTCAATAAATCTTTTTTTTCTACTTCATTAGCTGATTCTTTGAAAGTTTTTACGGCTATTGTTGACGAAATTCCTTCTACGATCATTTCTCCTTTCCAAACCTGTCCAAAACAGCCTTCACCCAGCATATGTAGTATTTTTATCGAATGCCTAGAAATTTCCCATTTTTCCTTGCTATCGAATAATATAGTGTAATCTGTTAATGTCGAATTTATAGACGTTTTTTTGTATATAGACTTATCAGTTGATGTCGTATTTTTCTCATTTGTGTTCATACAAGAAATAATTTCTTCTTCTCCTAATTTTATTCCACATTGGTGAGTGGATCTTCTTGGTGGTATATATTTAAAAATGTATGATCGATAAAAAAACAAAATAGAGATGCAAATAATAAAAACTATTACTAATGGTAAAATAATATATACAACTGTATATTTAGTCACCGACTCATTCTCAAGAACTGTTTTTGGAAGAGATATTTCAGTCGTATAACTAGAATTGTCTTCCGAATAAATTGATATATTTTGGGAAAATGTAGAACTTATTGAATGTGTAATTGTAATAAATACTTCTATACGTGATGTTATAGTTGTTGTATTACTTTCACCCACGATTTCAAGACTAAGACGATCACCAGGTCTTAGTGTATTCGATAGATCTTGAGATAGTTGAATTATCCCTTTATTTATTTTTGAAGAAAAAGTTATAGTAAAATAAGGAGATGCATCTTTTAAATACTTTGCAAAAGAATATTTGGGTTTAGAAAGGGATAATTTTATTGGGAATCCATAATTATTATCGGATAAATTGATCCAAGCTATTTTGGTACCAATTTTTTCATCAATAGGTACCTCCCATTGTCTGGGATGAACATAAATAATTGGAGGGGTTATTTGTGCAATTGTAGTACCTAAAAAAATAACTTAGTTTTACAATATATCATTTAAAATTTTATACTCACCATGGTAAGACCAATGAATAATTATCAAAATATAAAATAAATAATTTATCATCATAAGTTGAAAATATTTGTTTCTTTCTTCACATTTTTTAAACTTTTCATTTTACTATCACTTATAAAAACAAATACTTTTTTTAGAATATGGATAAAAAGTACCTGTCATTACCTGGCTTGACAAAAATATCGTAAATATTGTATATAGCAGTACAAAAATTGTAAAAAAAATTAACTTCAACGATATATTTGGTATTAATTTTATATAGATATAAGCCTCAGGTCAGACTTACATTTTGTGTACTTTACATTTTCAATGCTTTTAAAAACCTTAAAACAATGTATGTTGTGAATTCTTAGAAATTTTGATTGAATTCAAGTTTCAAATCTATATTTAGTTTATTTTTAAGCGAAATATACCAGTTTTAAAAAATCAACATATTTAATATTTAACGGATTCTTTATTTTTTATTTTATTTAGTTGACATATCAATTGTAAATTACAAATATCACAAGCAGTGTCGTAGCTATAAGTGGACAAGAATAACATCTTCGACATCACACTCGGCCTCCTGAATTCTCTAAAGTATATTCTCAGCTTTATATTGTGTAACTAATTATTAATAGTTATTTATTGAAATGATCGGGGATTTTGGTAATAAAATTTTAACTTCTGTTGAAAAATGATTAGCCTTTAAAAAATTATCCTCGAAGCTGTAGGCAAATCTTATAAATATAAACAAAATGGAATCTACAAACCATTTTTTATTGAGATCTACACTATTAAGTCATTTATATAACTAGATAGTCTTTCGTTTTTAGAAAACAACCTTCACAAGGATAATTTTTTATCTTTTTCAACTGCACGAACAATGAAAAAATAAATGATATCCCGTCAAACTCACAGGGGTGTGCTTGAACCAAATTTTCTACAGGAAAATATGGTTAAAATATTCGTATTTTATATTCTTAAGATAAATGGTATAACAAATTATGACTCTAATCATTTTCAAACTTTCCTCACAAGATGGGAAGGCAAATCTTATGATTCTCAATCTTTATCTCCACTTTTAAATCCAGAAAGGAATAGATTGTATCAAGTGGTATGCCATTATATCAATGCCTTCAATATCTCATTTACAATTTGTTCCTTCCTCAGGATTTCATCTTCAGCCAAGGTCGTATGGAGTCCCTTTCATCAACTTATCAAAGACTATAATCATCTCAAATTTTCCAAAAGGCTATAGCACTCCAGTAATTTTCTTTTGTGTCGTAGTATGTTAACTCGTAGCCAGAGCCTTGTCTCGAATTTACTCCTAATCATCCCAGAATAGTTATCACTTAGATAATCAATTAAAAAAAAACAATAATATTTCCTAACTTATTTCATTTTAGTAATATACATTATAGATTTTACTCGTTTAAATTCGTAGGCATATTAATAGTGGAAGTTCAATGTGCTTAAAAAAAACATCTTCAAGATTTTCGAAGTTTAACAAATATTAATGCTGAAGAATGAAATTGGACTTGATAATTTCATTACTTATAAAAATAGTTATATATATTTTTGTAGGGATTCTAACTAAAAACTTTGTACATTAAACAGTATTTTGTTTAATGTAGAAAGGTATAGACATACCTTATACATAGTCACCTTGATTCAACACAATGTCATATTCAATTTTCCTTACTTCAATAAATGACTATTATTCATAAAAATGAAATATTGAAATAGATAAGATATTTTTTTTATTATAAAATATATTAACTAAGGATCCAATATAGCATACATACAACATCAAGCATGATCAATATCACCTCCTTCCAAGTTAGAAATTGGAAGGAGGTGATTTATAAGATTATCGTGAATGGCACACATAATGATAATGTATATCTATAAGAATGCAATATATCAATATACAACAATATATTAGAGCCCATTCAAAACGTTAAACAATTAGCTTTAACCTTGATGCGTAAATATTGATAATTTGGGATGAACTTTACTGTGTGTATACATTTGATCTATCTTTATGTTGATGATGTTACACTGTATATAGAGGCTAATTCTGAATTGTAGCTTGTCATAAGATTAGAAGTAGTTCTGTCATATTTCAATATAAATCTGGGGTCAATTTAAATGCTAATATGGTTAATCTGAATGGCGTACATGTAATAAATGAATTATTATTTATTTATTTTTTATTTCGAATAGAAAGTTATATTTCTTAAAAAGTTGATTACAGACAAAATATATATATCTAAATAAGTTGTTAGAGATCACACATATAACGCCAATAAGTTTTTTTTCCTGACTATAGAAACATTTTTTTTTCTTTGAAACAAAACAATCTGAAAAAGAAAGCGAAAAAAGTGAGGCGAGAAAAAACAAAAACAACAACAACCTCACCTATAATACATAATAATAATAATAAAAATAGCATCTGACAAATTAGTAAATAAATATATAATTAAAAAATAAAATCACAACACGCATGATAAAAAGCAAAATTCATTAAGAGCAGCGTAGGCTATATTTTTGTGAACTTCAATGTTTTCATAATTGGACCTTGCAATCATGTTTTTCAATTTTGCAATGGATTTGTATCCAATTCTGAGCCCTGTCTTTGAAGCCATAAATTTTTTCCTCTTGGGTGGGCCCTCTCCATAGGTAGTGAGTGAGTTGTTAAGCCATTATAAACTATATTCCTTTTAAATATTCACAGTCACGAAATATATGGGCGAGCGTTTTATTTTTGTTGCCGTCTTTGCAAGGCGTGTTTTTCTCTATATAATACACTCCAAAGGTGACCGGGTATCTCAGGTAGAACTGCTTAGGAGTGAGATATGGATAAAATAATGACCTCACATATTGTTTCTGGATCTTTATTTTGCATTTCAAAGTGTTGCAGAGATCGTTTGAGGCTGTCTTTTTCTCACTCACTCCTTAATTGCTTTATTATCAAGTGTTGTTTTTTTGGTTACCTTAAAGACCTTAAGGAGGGAATCGCGTAGGATACTCACAATCGGATGGTTGATTATTGTTTTTCAGACCCAGATTTCAAGAACCAATGATATGATAATGTCTCATTATAGACTCGATTCAACAAAAACTGTTCCTCAATTTTGTGCTACGAGAGTTCATTAATTGGGCGCCATGCAAACTCTTCTTGGGCTTGAGTTTATAATAACTTATTCTGGACTCTACACTCCGATAACTCTCCCTGAATTATGTGCTAGAGAATTTATTGTTGACCTAGTGCTACAAAAACTCATTTTGGACTTAAATTTAATCGTAAGTCATCTTATTTTCAACGACTTAATTATTCGTCCTGGTCAATGGAGAGTTGACTACCTTTGGTGTAGTTTTTACTCAAATAAATAAATACATGTTTTGCTTCAGATTCGAAATACATTTTTTATAACAACAAATTAATATTTATTGTGTTTAAACAATAACAAAAAATACAAATTATTTGAAGCATCGAAGATATTCTGATGATAAAGTCATCTTACTGACTCGCTGTTTAGTTTTTTAACTCTATTTGTCTCTTTTTATTATTATATTGATATCTAATTATTTTATTGTTCTCATAAATTTTATTGTTTCCTCAGAGATGTAATTTTTTACCATACAGTTGAAAATTTTACATGCTATACTTAGAATATATTTGTTAAAAGTATCATTCGCCTCACATTCTACCTCGGCAATCCCTGAAGCATAAAGATCATGTTAAAAAATATTTAAAATACTTTAATAAATATTTGTTGATATTTTTGGGATGAAGTTATTTGATTGAATATTGGCGGTAATCTTTGAAATTTGATGAAGTTTGAAAAACATAACAACAAGTTAGAAATACTAGATTTGATGGACAGGTAAGTCCACCTCTATTAATTTGATCTGCCATATTGGTTTTTTTCCTCATCAGAGGTAAAAGAGAACAAATCTACAAGAAATTCACGTTGGCTATAAGTGAACATGTTTTGGTATCATTTGCAAGAAACTATTTTACATAATGAGTGACATACATATTCCGAACAAAAATAAATAATAGCTGCTTCTTTTGAGTTATTAAGACATTGCAAGAAGTTTATACTTTTCATTGGGAAACAATGTTTAAGGAAATTGCTTCTATGTTTGCGTCCATTTTGTTTAATATCAATGGAAAAAATATTTTTTATAGTTTTTAGAGGAATATCTATTTTAATTTTTTATTCTTATGCACTTTTCTGGATCTAAGTACTGCCTTAAGGTGCGTTGACTGAAGTGCATACTTACAATTTAGTACGTATTTAATCTTCTTTTTCATTATTATTATCCTTCGGTCCATTTTTATTGCAATAGCTCTTATTTTTTTTGAAGACCTCTTGACAAAACCTCTCCTTTTCAAAACAATCAAGTATAATTTTTTTCTTGTAAATCCAAATATTTCATAATGATTTCTTCTCCTTCAAGAAAAAAAAACATAAGGAAATTAGATGAAAGAGAAAAAGGTATAAAATTGAAACGGTTTCATCATTTTAATTTTTGAATCAGTGTGATTTTCTCATATTCGAAACATATCGTTATAAGGCTAATACTACTGTTACGTCATAGAAAACAATACATTACTGATTACTCCGATCAATAGAAGTTTAATTATGATTCTTCGCCAGGAGTTAAAGGTAGCTTTTCGTCGCTCTTCGTTACATCCAGTCAGCGAGCATTATATACATGGAAAGTTCACACATTTTCTGGAAACACGTAGGTTGACATCAATAATACTCTTTAATATTTCTACGAGGCTAAAAAACTCTTTTGATTTTATCAGATTATGGTAATGGCTAGTGATTTGATTAATGATTCGACCAAACGACATCATATTTGTTAATCTTTCTCATGTATTTATGAGAAACGTTCGTTTGGCAAGAAGAATTCCTCTAATCGTCTCCTAGTCTCAGTTTTCCTATTTCTTCGGAAAAAGTTCCAAGATGGGTTTCGAGTGAGTATCATAATCTTTACTTAGATGCTAATGTAAAAGAAGTGCAAATCTCAGAATAGCTTTCCTTAGTGACTAAGGAACGATTAATGAAGAAAGTGAAGAGTTTTTATCGTTTTGAATAAGGATTGGATTTCACGAAATACAAAATCATTTCTATTGGAATAATTACATCTAGGACTTAAGTGAAGGCAACGATAAAATCTATATAGAATTTATTTCAACACATTTCTTAAAAATATAATTACTAAGTTAATCGGTGCCCTCTTATCTTTTCTGCAATGGAAGGAAATATTGATGTTTTAATGTTTTGTTGTAAATTTCCTATCATTTTGTAATTAGACGCTATTGACACATAATTATAAATTTCCTTAATTTTTAATCATAGAGTGATAATATTTAGGTCCTTTGAAATGTTTTTTTATATTATTGAAATTTATTTATTTAGCGTAAAATTGTTTTTATTCAGTTAAGAGTATAATTGCAATTATTTATTTTATAAATATGGGTTCTGGCTAATTTAAAATTTGGATAATTTAAGTTTATTCGATTACTTGTTTGAATATTATTTCAATATCAAAGATTTGAGATCATTTGTAGTTACATTTAATTTCCAAACTATTCGTACAGATTAATAATTTAGAGAAATGATCAGGAAAGTGATGATGTGGATTCAAATAGGTGACTGGTAAAATCAAATTCAATTTCAACCCTACTTTTTGGATGCAAAAGTATATTTTTAGTACTATAGAAATATTAATTTTAATTTCCAGCCAAGCTCCCATAACCCTACCAGAAAATAAATTTTTCCTTATAAATACTCATTTAATCAAATATCATTGTATTTTTGTGTTTTTTTCCTACATTTTTATCAAGAATTTATATTCACGATGAATCGAGATACAATTTATAGTACAGGGTCCACTGCACCACCAAGCCCATAGGGAATATGACACCTCACTTCTTTTCAATTTATATTTTAAACGACAATATGTTGAAATAGCTAATAGTAGTTATACCTAAATTATTTTTTGGCTTAGACATTCGTCAAAGAGTATAATATACTGTTACTGTTAATCATACCATTCCTATTATTATATACTATCAATTTACCTTTGTTATTCTCTATGACGTTAAAATCTGTTTGTTTTGCCCAGCAGTCGGTATGGTACATCAAATATAAAAATTATAGCAAGCCTGATAACATGATGGTCATGATTTTTTTAACTACAACTAAGTTTAGAGGCACTACGCAAACATTAATCTTTTTGTACATATGATCCCAAAGTACAGATATGCTAATACGCCTTTTTTTGGTCCATTTCAGTGTATAAATATGAGCTTCTTCCAATCGTCATGAATTCATATCCCACTAAGAATAACTTCAGCAAATTTTTATTACTTTGTTTATTCTATTTATTTATCTTCTGATGTCGGCAAATGATATCTTCAGCAAAATGCCAACTTGGATAGTAGCAATGATCCCTCTATGCCTTTATCTCAATGATTATTTTGAATTTATATCGCTAATTAAAGGGCCGAACAATAAGGGAGACCCTTCCAATTTGAAATATCGTTGTCTTCTATGCAAACAAAGTAATAAAATTCAAACTCATAGGAGCTTGAGAGCCAACCTTATTTGTCATATAAATCAAAAACACTCCTAGTCCAAATTGGACTTTCACAAACTCCTGGAACGAAATATCAACAAGCGAGGCAGGACTTTAAAAAGCTCAATCAACAATTCCCATCAACCCTCTGTTCATGGATACTTCAAAAATGGTGGTGTTGTCAGTAATGCGTCGTGGGTCTACAAAAATAAGGTAGATAATGGAATCGTGAGATTTGTGGTGCAAACTGGACAGGCCTTTCAAATGGTTGAACATAAATAAATAAAGAAGTAAAGAGTTGCAGAGTACCTATAAGTAAATTTAAGAAACAGTTTAAAAAACTGAACGCATCCATTAAGGATCAGCTTGATCAAGTGGACCATGTATCCACTACTTGTGACATCTGGAGCAATGGACACAAAAGCTATTTAGGAATGGCCGCTCATATCCTCGATCCTTCTCTGGAAAGAAAGAGCTTTAGTTTGGCCTCCCCAGAATCTGAGGATCTCACACTCATACTTCAACTACTGAGACTATTCAAAAGGTCCTAAAAGCATTGCCCATTCAGTGGAAGACTGTTGGAATGGTCATAGATAACGCCTCCAATTTCAGAAGGGTGTTCTGATTCTTTGCAACAATAACAGGAATCTCAAAAAAACAACTCTCAAGCCCTTCTTGAGGAGCTTAGTGTCAAAAAGAGTATGAACTGAAGTCATAAGATGAAGACAAGGACAGTGTGGAGGGTATAAACCTTGAAAACATCCTTAATGAAAATGATGGTACTGTTATTAGTTATTATCTTACCAGACATGTTGCATTGTTTTTTTTTTCAATAGAACCATGGTGCACGCGTATTTGAATTCATGTTTCAGCGTGTCCGGTCCTGCTTATAGGAGTCCTTGGTTTGGCTCATCTTTCTCTCTCTCTGTCTAATTATCCCTCTTCTATCCTTCTCTTTGGTGGTGGTATGTTTGCGTTGTTTCGAAGCTAGACTTGTATTAATGCCTCTAGCAATAAATAATAATAAAAAACAATAACAGAAGCACCTCTCTCGAGAGGGGGCTATAGAGTTTTAAAAAAACGCTCATTGAAACCTTACAAACATTAATTTTTCATCAAAATAGAACAAGAAATCTAATTAACAGGTAATCCAAAAAAATAGACACCCTAGTACATACGTTAAAATAAAAAATAAGAAGAAGTTGACTTTTTCTGTGACATCTGACCTTAAAACTATACTTTGCAAATTTAAAATATTATATGACTATTACTTTGAGTATTGGCCTTCATGAAAAACGACATTTGCGAGTTTTTCTTATTATATTATAGGGGGTGGGTTGTAGCAGCAATTTATTTTAAAAATTTTTTACTTATTGCCCGTTCCTATTGGATATTCAACAGTCATAATTTCTTAAGCAATCAAATATGAACTAATAAAAATCATTTTGACTACATAATTGTAAGTAAAGATCTTAATATGAGAAACAATAGAAAAGTATTGAATATTTATTGAGCTCCTTATAAGTAAAACTGGTCTAGCAAAATATTAAATAATTGCAAATGGTTTAAGTATGTTTTAAAATTGCCCATTATTCAGGCATACACATCATAATTCAATTTTTCGTGAGTAATATTTTATTGCTTCATTTAATTATGATTGACACAAAATCTCAAAAAGTATACAATGTATCATTGCCAGTAAATATTCTTTCGAACTCTCCTTATGTTAATCATTCGTCACTACGAGTCAAGGAGTAATACATGAATAAACTTTATACTCATTCACTTGAAAAATCCTCCGAAACGTGAACTGAATTTTGCTCCATTAGTATTTTCGAATTTCTAAAAAAAAACCTCAAGGAATGACGAGCTTTACTCGTTACTCCCTTGAACACTCATTACTCGCCTAAATACTCGTTACTCGCCAGAATACTCGTTACTATCCCTATTACTTTTAGTCTCTAAAATACATGTCAGACAAAAAAATCATCTATTTTTAAGAATTATTGAAACCTGTAATTTAAAAATGGTTTTCGTAATCTATTTACAAAGATTAACTTCAAAATTAGTTTAACTTATTTAAATCGTTGTCATAGGCGTAATTCAAGAGTTTCTATGGTCTGGTTATAACTTATAAAGATATATGTTTTTAGTGGTACTGTTGATGCTTATTAATATTAATGCATATGAAAATATGTAGAAAAAAGAAATTTTTTCGACAGCTAATATCTCTTATTTACACTTTCCTCCTTAAAACGCAAAATTAGATTTATAAAAAATTATATGTACATAATTAGTACATTTTTTATGTGAATATTTTATTTAGGAATTTATTTTTCGTGGCTATATTCTTAATCAATCGCGTTTTAAGATCTACTATTTCAAAGAAGATAAATTTTACAGGAATTAAAAATAATCTTAATAAATAAACCTTATAAAATAATTAATGTACAGTTCAAAAGTATGTTTAACTTCAAAATAAAAAATATATCAGTATATTTATTTATAGAATTTTTTAACTAAATCTAAGAGGGATTAATGCAGATTAGCATTAAGTTGAATTAATTGCTCGGCATGGAGTCCGTTAGTCGATTTCTCCTCTCTGTCAGAACCTGTTCAGCGGTCAAAAAAAAAGTAGTTGTGATGGTACAGATGTCCCCTGAACAATGAGATCTTTCAATCGTACACTAGCAAGAGTAGGCATATGTCGTTTGCAAATGGTCCACCATTCAATAATATCTTCATATTAATTAACTTAAGACTCGTTGATGAAGTTTTGTCACTCTTTATTTCATCCATTTATATTAAATATACAAAATTAAACAATTAGAATCATATAACTAATAATAACAATAAATTATAAATACAGAATATTGAAATAATACATTGATCCAAATAATGTTTTCTTGTTCTGACAACGGAATGCTGTTAAATATGTTATAGCTTTAGTTTGCCAAATACAAGCCAGACTTGAAGTTTAATCAAAAAAGATAATCACCCCTTTTTCTTCACGTGGAAGTTGCTATATACAATTGTGCACAGGATAGATATATCTCTACCGATGAGATCTAAATAATTATAAATTATAAAGTAAATGTCAAAATCATAAAATTAGACAATAAATATACTAATAAAAGAAATGTTAGAATTAAATCCATCGTAAAGATTTAGAGCAAAAGCTAATTATGTAGTAATGTCCGGCGATATTACTTCTTATTACAGGCACAAAAAAAGATTTTTCCCCGATTATGAATGCTTGTATAGCAACATACTATTATCATGAAGGATACAGACAATTACTAATTATAATACTACACCCAATGCAACTACCCCCGTTGTTGTGACCATTTAAGCAGTTGTTTTTGCCTTTTATGAGTTTTCTGAACACAATTTCTTGGAGTTTAAAACAACGGCTGATCCTTAAGTGATAAAAAAGTTATATTTATTGACTATGTAATATAGGAAAACTTAATTATCATACGCAAGTTTTTAAGTGAAGAAACTAGTGTCCGACAAACTAGTTGCGAACCATCCACAACTACTACCCCCGTTGTTGCAACCATTGAAGCAGTTGTTATTGCCATTTAATGAGTGGGGAATCATAATTCTTGATATTTTTAGATAAAATCGAATTATATTTTATGGTTAGATTTAAAAAAAAATCAATACTTACTGTTAGATGGAACAATTCGGAGTTCCATTGAGAAATTAGTAAATATTTTATACTTTTTACTGATAACTTTGATCGTAATTTGGTGTGGATGACTCTAAACTCTTGATATGACATGAGGATAATGAGTGTTATTTAATTCTAGACGGGAAACTAAAGGCACATTTATATGGACAAATCTGACAAGTTTCTCGTCCGGTAAGTATTTCCAAATTCCTGGGCCTCCATTTCCAGAAATCCAGACAGGAACCGTTATTTTAGGCATTTTATTCAGTTTTCTATGTACTATCAGTATATAATATTATATTAATATTGAATTATAAAGGTGGGAATTGATAACGTTCTTGATAGAGGATGTTTACTATTTTAGTCAATGGATCATACCATAAGTATTTTTCCCTTCTCCTCGTATACTTTTGTATCCTTACCATAATTATCAACCTTACTTATATTGTTTACGAATTCAATTTCCACAAATGACGTCATACCCGTAATAAATAATATGAAATATAACAACATAATACTACGCTACGCACAAAATTCAAATAAAGTAAGAAATAATTAGGTATATTTTGAATTTTAAAATTCTCTACTCATCATGAATGGATCTCTTCATTGTTTCTATCCTGGAATCCACTTTCCTAATTAAGGAGTCCACTTTACTCTCTTATGAAGCCTTGTAGTTTTCTCGGAAGAATTTTCATCCCTTTGTCCCTCATAGAATAAAGAGTTCTGAATAAGACTAAGATCATCCCTTGAGATGGATAATCAAATATAGAAAAATTTATAATATGAAGACATGGATATCTCAGATACCCTAATAACAACACTAAATATAATTTCGAAAAAACTAGATATATTTTAATAAACATTTTTATTTCATAACTTAAGGTAAAAATTTTATTTTATAAAATTTTTTTGTATGTTCAACCTCACTACAATCTTTTTTTATGCTCCAGTAATATTCTGCTAGCATATGCACATCCCATTTTCCACCAGAGCATTTTTCCATTACCATTAATTAATGATAGAACCGATCCGCTTGTTCATCACTTACATCAGCCTTATTATCTGGAAAGCTTGCAAGATGGCAATATAGGAAATACATTTTTAAATTGATTTAACATCCCATTAGTCTATTCAATAACTCTTTGTAGCTTGTGGCTTTGTAGTATTAAAGCAGCCTAAAACCTTAAAGAACATTTTCCAATGATGTTGCATGTCACTTGTCTAGCTTATGGTCTGAAGAGAATAGCAACACCCTGTCCTGATTATAACGAAAATACAAGCACTCTCATCTCTGAAGTGAAGAAACTATTTTTAATTCAGGTGATAGAAAACGTAAATATACTGCTTTATTCCAAGTTCCCCTTCCACTAGTACTCATCTTCACGCATTAGAAATCTTGGCTTAAAGCAGTGGAATACTATGCCAAGCACTTCAACTCAGTCAAACAGTATATTATTTGTATGGATGAAAATAATGATGCAATAAAAAAATTAAACGATGTTTTAAAAAATGAGATTAACAAATATGATGTCGTTTGGTTGAATAATTAATCAAATCACTACCCATGACCATAATCTGTTAAAATCAAAAGAATTGTGTTTAGCCACACAGAAGTATTAAAGAGGACTTTGAATGTCAACCTACGTGTTTCCAGAAAATTAGGGAACTCCCCATGTTATAGTACTCGCTGGATGGATGTAACAAAGAGTGACGAAAAGCTTCCTTTAAAGTTCCGACGAAGAATCATAATTAAATTTACATTGACTGGAATAATCAGTAATGTATTTGTTTTTCTATGACGTAACGGTAGTAATAGTGTTATTACAATAGCTTGTGAGTAAATCATACTGATTTGAACATTAAACCGTTGAAACTGTTCCAATTTAATCCCTATCTTCTCTTTTATCTAATTTCCTGACGTTTTTCTTTTTTTTTTCCTTGCAGGAGAAGAAAGTACTTGAAATTATTTAAATATGGAGAGTTTTTGTCAAAAGGTCCTCAAAATATAGAAGGCATATTAGAGTAAAGATGGACTCAAAGATAATAATAAGAAAAAGGTAGAAAATATGCGTTCTAAATGTGTGTGTAAACACTTCAGTGAACCTACCTTTACACTCAAATATATATTGGTTTAGCATCTTCTTTTATGAAGGCCAAATCAAGCTTCAATGGGATCAGAATTTATCTGTCCTAAAATAACATAGTTGATATCTACCTCATCTAGTAATTCTTGAGACATCATATATAGTCCAATTGATGTTTGTCTCCAAGTCTTTACCATTCATCAAGTCAAGATAAGAAATCTTTTAAAAAGTGAAGCTGAGAGCAGTCCCTAGTAATTAGTTATTTTTATTCATATTTCTTCTAACTTCCAATTCATGGGGATCTTGTATTTACAATTATCCATTGCGTCTAAAATACTTCCAATAAGTTCGCCGTGACAAGCCAATCTTTTTTACCATTTCTTTTCCCATAATGTCTAAATGCAGCGATCGTTGACCCATAAAACAAACCATCTGTAAGCTTCACATTCATTTTTTGTATTTGCCGTGGTTTCAATACCCTGTCAGTCAGTTTGTGGGTAATTTGAAGGGGGTTCCCTAATTCAAGATTGTAAAGATCTACAATGTGTGAAACCTTTCTTTCTATTAATTTGCCTCTGACGTTGACGCATACCAAATGAGTTCTGGACAAGAAATTGTTAAAAAAAGTTCTTCATGTCATGAACTGAGTGGAAAAGTAAATAGATTTTGGACTGTAAGGTTTGAAAATATGGGGCCAAGGATTTGCATGACAAAACTCTGAGGAGTACTTTTTTTGATTTATTTTGTGGGGATCACAAATTGTTGTAAAAACTTAGAATCCAATTTGAGAAACGAGTTAGGCAACTTGATCAAAACAGTTTTTTTTTACAGTTTCAGAATTCTATTTGGATACGGGATGCATCACTATCATGTCGTTATAAGTAGAATGAAGGCTCTTAATCAAAACGGAAAATATTGTCTTGGATATCTTTTCATCTTCTCCTAGTTCAAAAAATGAACCAGAGAAGTACTAGACTCGTGTTGTGCAGTACGTTTCATTAAACACAATACTAATGTTTTTGTCATTATGATTTTGAAAAGAGTTCAAACGAGTCTTCAGATATTTAACAATTGTTTCCGAAAGTCCTGTTTCTAAATTATGTTATGTTGACACTTCTGAAACTCGACGTATATTGTGAAGAGTGAGTACTTCATTGCAGAGTTTTCTGTATAAAACAGTTGAAAAAAATTTCCATACATCGATGTTGGTTATTTTTGTCTAAGAAGGATCTTTTAGAAGGACAGATAATTGTTCTGTCAGGAAGCTAAATTGTTTTTTTTTATGTTTATCCAAATGAGGATTGAGGATTTGGAGACCCTTAATAACTGATTCTATTTCATCTTCATCATTGCTTTCAAATGAATTTTCAGAAACAAAATTGGAATTAGACAAGGAATTCAAATAAGCCAGTATGTTCAATAAAATAACATGCTTATTAATAGGATTATTGTTAATGATGTGTTTCAGTAGTTGAAATGAAAGTTTCTTGTTCATGTACCTGAAAAATTGCAATATACTTTATTATAAATGAGTGTAAATTTTAACATACTAAAATAATTACCACATTCTAATTGATAAGGTTAAATCAACTTTGGCACAAAATCTGATATAAAATCCATGTGAATTAGAAAATTTAAGATTATGAAAGATCAATTCCTGATTAATGTAATCAATGTGGTTATAAGCTCCATCGGATAAACAAGCCATGCATTTCGAATAATTTTATTCATAATATTTTCTTTATGATCCGAGTCGAAAAGAGATATGCTTTGCTGCTCACTATTTTGGCTGGCTTGGAAAAATAAGAGCGCATTTTGGAAACTGGATTTGTATAAAATCCTTGTTTAATATTTTTATGAAGATATCCTTACCCCGATATTTGTTCGTATCTTCAGATTAAATTTTATAGTCGGAAGATAAAAAATGCAGGTGAAATATAGCAGAATATTTTGAAGGCTCTTTATTGTTGTAGGAAAGCATTGATGCAAAGACTTCGTCGTTCCTCATCCTTTGGAAAAATATAGAAATAGCTTTTAGCAGGATGAGGGTCCTTCTTCTCAGACTTAATTAGCCTGAAGCCACTACGGGATCCAATGGCGACATAGAGTTTTTCCATCACTTGGATGAACTTTTACTTAAGCAGAGAGTCAAATTTTTTCTGTGAAGTGAAAATGAATCCTACATGGCATACTTGTTTTGAAAGGATGCGAGAGTCTTCCCTTCCTTATCTAAGAATTTATCGATATAATATAAGTACATCTAATAATTATGTCTATCTACACGTATAAAATATATCAATATACAACAATCTCTTTTTCTCGAGCAGGCATGCCCTTTATATGAAACATGATCCGTTTCTTTGGGTTCTTTCTCAATTCAATTTTACTACCAATATTTACAGATTCTTCCTACTGCCTTTCTTCTCTTCTTATTCACAAAACAAGCGTAAAAGCTTCTTGTTACTCAATAATAAATCTTTCCATTATCGAGACGACTGTGATCCATCCTATCATTCTGATTCATGAGTTTTCCAATAGTGTTTCACTTTTTTTAAACATAACTTTGAATACATATAGAGTGATGAAGAATCAAAAGAGCTGTAAAAGATATGATGAGAGTGATACTTTTTTTAAAGTGGCTGCTTTTATCTTTCATAGCTGTTATCATTCTTAAGGAGATATCATTTTCCTATAAAGCACTTGTGTTGGAATGACCTCGAGTTTTGGACAAATTCTTTGAGTGTCTATCATAATATTCTTTTGATTTCTTTTTGAGTTAATTGCTGCTATTATATTTCTTCTAACGGTTTCTTTATATTATAATTGAGGGTAAGAATGTTGGATCTTAAATTTTGGCCATAGGCGGCTTGATTTGGTGAATATCCAGAATGACGAGGTGTATTACGGTATTATTAAATCCCGTCACGAAATTCATGGGAGTTGATTGAGTAACTGTTCATATTTTTCACAAATGTTTCTGCCAAAACATCGCTATGAGGATAATATGGGCTCAAGGGTGATGTTATATTACATTTAATACTCGCAGTAACTAACGATTCACTAATCCATTCTTCATTTGATTGTCAAGGGAAATATGGGCTTATAATTCTCACTCCCATGCACGTATGCTGAGATATAAACATGTCTTTCTGGTGAATAATCTTCACAAAATAGACGACCCCTTATGTTGACGACTTCTGCATCTAAATATTAGTTCAATACTATTTATAACCTCCAATCTTGAACCATTCACTCCGACAATCTTGAGACAAGCAGATGGGTGCCATGGTCTCCTAGATGGCAAATTTTAGTCTTTGTAAACTCATGAGCTTGCGATAGAAGCCATTGTACCACTATCATACATAACAATTTTATTCGCAATGTATTCTCTACGTACTTGCATATATGAATTTGAAGTCTATTTAGCTCACATGTACGAACTGAATTAACGAGTAATAACGAACTTATGTTTTTGGACCGGGTTACTTTCGTATAATGACATTATTTCCTTAACTTTTGACATTCCATTTCCTTAACATGGCATGGTCTTCCACATTGATGAACTTCGAAGTAACATTTTTTACATATTAATTCTCTATTTCTTATCCATAACTTTTCTTGACTCTGACTTCTTCTTTTTTCAAATCCAATTTTATCATTGTGGGCCTTCCAAATGATTTTAATATCCTTTAATAACAAATAGTCCATGAACCCAGAAAAAGCTGGAGGAAACCATAAAGAGGACACCAATCCTGATGCAAATCATCAGGTTTTAAGTAAATCTACCACTAGTGTTATTTTTTTTTCTCCAACAACCACCACAAGCAGGGGTGCTGCAGGGAAAAGAATAAACCTGTCATCAGATTCGGGTTTAAGATAACAAATACAATACTTTATATTAGAAATAAAACAATCTTAAAAAGAAAACGAAAAAAGGGAGGCAAGAAAAAAACAAACAAAACAAACAACCTCACCTATAAAACATAATAATAATAATAATAAATAGTATCTGACAAATTACTAAATAAATATCTAATTAAAAAAAATAATCACAACACATATGATAAAAAGTGTAATTCATTAAAAGCAGCGTAGTCTATATTTTTGTGAAGTTCAATGTTTTCATAATTCGACCTTGCAATCATATTTTGCAATTTTGAAATGGATTTGAATCCAATTCTGAACGGAAGAGCCATGTCATTAAGGCCATAAATTTTTTCCTCTTGGGTGGGCCCTCCCCTTTTCGTTTCAATCCTCAGCAAGTTTACTTTGCATTCAGATATCTTAATCAGAGGAGGAGAGCATTCTACAAAACGATAAAATATTCTGGGATCTCTTGAAGTTTCTTCAACCCACTATCAAAAGTATAGTTTAAATTTTATTGTCAAAATTAAAGTGTGGAATAAGAAAATCATTACTAGAGTAGTTCACTCGCTCAGGTCTGTCCCTTTTTCTACTTAAATCAAAAGAAGAATCCAACGTTGGAGTTGGATTCTTCTTTTTACTATCCTCTTTGAGAGGTCAGACTTAAAACTCGATAAATTTCGTTCTAAATTGATTTGCAGGTAAGAGACTCAAGGCCTTTGTAAAATGGAGTGAACAGACCATGTTCATTTGGTATTTCCAGCTTCCTCATCGCTAATCTTGAGACAAGCAAAAACGTCTGAGGACAATATTCTGTTATTGATTGCAATAGTTGACCTCTAAAAGTCGTTCCTCTGTGATAGAATAATTTTCCTCTACTGTTGATCCTTATGTTACAGTTTGGAGGTTCATCTTGACTTAGAAGCTGAAGTAACTTTTTCATTACAGAATTCCATGACAAAGTCATGCCAGAATATATTAACATTTATGATTTTACAGAATAACTCTCCCGGACCCATGAATATTCTTTCTTCGAATTTTTTCCCGTGATCTCCAAAAATTAGTAATTTATTTTCTTTGCACAGAGTTCTTCACTTCCTCTTAGTCTTCTTAGCCATGAGAAATTTAAAGTTTTCCAGAAAGATTCGACATTTGTAATCCCAATCCCCATTTATGGATAGACGTTTAGAGCCTAGTTTCGGATATATATAGTCTTTTGAAGTTCCAAAGAAATCTTTGTCTGATGAGGTCTACCTTGCTTCTGATTTAAGTAGAAAAAGGGACAGACTTTAGGGAGGGAACTACTCCAGTAATAATCTTCTTCCAAGCCAATGGAGTCTCAAAGTACAAAAGTGCTATCCAAGATAGAGAAAAAATTTAAGAGGATAGGTATACTTCTTACATTGGACAAAACTACAGACACTCGACAATGATCCATGACTGCAGTGTTGGTTAGTCCTTTAAATGGTTACTTTTGAGTCGTCCTTATCTCATTAATATGGAAGATGTTACGAAACCTGATAATAAAACGATTACAAGTGCTGGTGTAAAAAGTATCAACAACGTTATTGGCTCCGATTTCAGATGCAAAAGACCTGAAACCATCATTTACGATAGTAAATTGATTTAATTACAAAAACACTCCTATCCTTAACTATGATTCTGAGAGTGTTTTCAGTACAATATTGGACATAAACAAAAAGGTCCCGTCAGACGGATAGTCACTTCAAGAATATTATGATAATGAAATGGAACTTGGAATTATTATACCTTGGGGATTTACTATTAAGATAGTTAAATGATCTAAAAAATTATATTTCATGTTGCATTCATGTATTTAATTAGACTACAAAAAGTAAATCTAATAATGCAAGTAGAAATTAATTTACTAAATATATAACTGTTCTATAATTAGGATGTATCAAGAAATGAAAATTTATTTATAATAAACTTATGAGGTACACATCATGATTCATTAAAGATTAAAACCATATTTAGAATTAGTTTTTTTATTCACTAACTATGTAAAAGGTACATTCTTATATAAAGTATTTAGGAATTCATGAATTACTTATACCCATTTTTAAGTTAACAAATGTATTAGCAAATATAGTAAACTACAATTATATTTTCATAAATAAAAGAATTGTTTATTAATACAGCAATCATATTATCTAAGTTAAATTGAAACAATTGCTCAGACCATAAAATATGTAAGTGAATAGCTATTTCATGGCAACAGTGAAATCATTAATTGAATAATTGATTAGTATATTTTAAAGTCTTCTAAAATATCAATAGTAATTAAAAATGGGTTGTTTAACATATTCAGGGGTACACATCAAATAATCTAGAAAAAAATAATTTTATCGCCGTACCTCTTCGATTTTCTTCAAAATCGCAGCAGAGTTAGATTTCATGAAAATAAGATGATCATGAAAATTTGAGCACTAACTACTAGCTGTTCCCGAGATATCACATTTTTTTTTAAATCAGCCGTTCGATAATCCTGTAAAAAATTGCAAGAATTAAAATGATCTGTTTGGTTATAAAATCTATTCTGGAGGTGCAATAGACCTGAAATTTATACCAAGTAATCGAAATTATACGAAAAATCCAAAAATTGCATTTATTTGGCTTAAAAACTTTCCATTTTTTTTTGGAGATAACACTAATTCTTTCTTTTAGTTCCATCCACATTTTATCAACAAAATAGATTTTCGAATAAATATCTGACCAAACTTATGGTTGACATCCCTTTTTTAGTCCCTAAACTTCATTCTCACCTAGTATATATTTTAGGAAACAATTCCTACATAAAAAATTAATACCTACACTTTCGTGTAAAATGTGTAAACAGGGGTGAGCATCAAAATTATTCCCTGAGCTGAGCCCCAAACTGGAGAGATCAAAAATGTAATTTTGTTGGTCAGATTAGTTCCCAGCATAAGCCAAATGTACAGTTCTCAGTTCGTTATACATCTTCTCCATTCTACTGCTGATTTTCTTGGTATTTTGGAATAATTTTTCGGGACAATACGAGGTAGTTGTGCTACTCCACCACCTACATGGGATTTATATCTTTTCATGCTTCGATATAATTCTTATAAAACAAACCATTAAGCCATTGTCTTCTTCTTGAATAGATTTTTTTTTTATCTAGTTGCAGACTTGCTGTAGCCTTATATAAAATTTAAGGCATTACTAAATTGTTATAAAGGTCAAGTCTTTTTAGAAGGTTGAACTTTCTCCAAAAAGAAATTATTTTGTTCCAGTTATTTTCTGGAATACCACTGCCATTTCATTTTATACACAAAATTTCCACCATTTTTCTAACTTTACTACATCCGACTTTAAGATTTTCTTCAGAATTCCAGGAGCCTAAAGGTAAAATAGAGATCTTACTTTTATTCATAGGCAATCCTGTTTTTTTCTTGAAACTTCCAAAAATAATTCATTAAGACTTTTATTATGGCAATTAACTGAGACTCAGAATTCTCCTCTACGGTTAAAGTTACATCCTTTGCATACAAATCAATAATATGCTGCAATCCCTTAAAGGTAATCCCAAAGCCTTAAAGGAGTTCGTCGATTGCAGCTAAGAAAAGAACGCCGAGGGGCATCCCTGACGGCAGCTCTTTTCTAGGATGATTAGCTGGCGTTCTAGTCCATCCAATGAGATTGTTGAAGTGCCGTTATAAAGCAATGCACATACGGGTTAAAAAAACGTTTCGGAAGACTCTTTTTTACAGATCTAAGAATTTGCCTATGTAAAAATAGAATCGAAAGCTTTGCAGAAGTCTATTGCTACTATTGTTCCAAACTTCTTCCTACTTTCGACTGTGTCAATTGCAGCTTGAATATTCTGTGAAACATCGGATATTTTCCTAATCTAATTTCCTATCTTTAGGAATATTTTTTGTTCTATCCAGTTTTTTTATTGAGAATTAGTTGCATCTGTTTAGCCAATACTCCAGAAAGAATCATATATGAATAATTGAGAACAGTAATTGGTCTCCAATGGATATAGTTTATCCCATCTCTTTTTTTCGGAACCAATGCAATTCTTCCTTTTGTTTGTGATTTGGGTAATCGTCCAAACTTTTCCATATTTTCCAATTTTTAAAAGATACAGAGCGACTTCATTATTAAATGGGAATAGACTTTACCCGACACTCCATCTGGACCACGGACTTTATCATCCTTATAATACTTTCGTATAAAGTTAGATATAATATCTTTGGAGAATATATATTTCCCTTGAACAGTAAAAATTACTTCTTTTTTCAGAAAGTGGCCTCGTTTTGTACCAACAATGTTTTCGAAGTGGAAATGAAAGTAGTCTAACATATTTACCGGTTTATTTATAACGTTTTCTTCATGAATAACTTTTTTTTATACCGGGGGCAGAAAATCTGTCTTTCTTAAAAAATTCTGAAACTTTCCACATGCAGACACTTCTAACTCAACTGTTTGTTTCATTTTGGCATCAGCGATTTCTGCAGTTCTAAAAAAATTCAGAGAATTTGCAAAATACGTGCATGCAAAAATTAATCCATTATTGAGAACATTAACCACTTAACTGGTGTATAACATTATTTCCTTTCTATTTCCCCCAAAAAAAAAAACCCTTAAGTCGTTGAATGAATTATTTTCATGAGCCTTTGAGTCGCTTGATTGGATGAAAAAGTGTATGTATTCGTATTTCCTGCCCCCTTGTTCTCTTCTCTTATTTTCTTCTATATATGTATATATGTAAAGTACATTCTTTTACCTCGTTTTAAGTATAAATAGCCTTATATTTTATATATTTATCAGAGTAGGATATTTTATTAATAAGAATACAGATGTTCTTATAAATAACCGTTGTATTATTCCTCCACGCCTTTCCTTCTCCTCACTTCTCTCGGTCGTCCTGGATCTCTCCACCATTAAATAGTTTGTGTCTCCTCAACCTCGTCAAGACACAACAAAAAGAGTCATTAAAACTTCCTACCAATTCTTTTTTTTAATTTCGTTTGTATTTATCGTCTTCTATCAACTATTTTGGTATCATTAATTGAGAAGCTTTATAAGGTTTGTGTAATTCCATGCAATTCAATTTATGATTAGTGGAAGATTCAGGTTTATAAAATGTTTTTTTTTACCATATGAGTTAAGGTAGGAGAAATCAAAGCCAAGTCAATTCTGGCAGACTGATTCCCTCTCCTCCAAGAAATACTTTCTTCCGGATTGACTTTTTTTTTTTGTCAAGTCAACAAGATTGAACTTTGTAGAGTAGTAAGATTTGGATAGTGTGAATCAAATTTATGGAGATCAATATTTCAATCCCCAATTAGCACGAACACATTTAAATCTTTTATTTGGTTATTAAAAATTGCTCGAAAAGATTTTTCATATTTTTTCGTAAGATGTTGATTTTCCTATGAAATCATTTATTTATTTAGAACTTTAAACTTGTTTTATCTTTATCGATATTCATATTGATATTCCAGTCTTTATAATGTTATATTGAGTAAATTATTTTACATTTTAATTATAAGTTAATTATGTCAGATTATAAAAATAATGTACCCAAGTAATCGGATAATTCTTTAGTCTGTAGCTCTGTAACCTGTCCTTCAAGGGAGCTGGTGATATTTTTGATGATGGAAATGCTCATTTTGAAAAGAATGAAAATAATACACCTTATGAAACGTCAAATTAATGAGATTGTCATCTTAGAGCTTGAGTTACCTAAAACGATGCTCAAATTTAAAAGATTCGTGCGCTCTCTTATCAAATATCAGTTGTACATGCGTTGTGGTATAACCTTGTATTCTATTAACCTTGCCTCTAGTGGTTCAAATAGCACTGTTACTATCAATTTGCCGCTAAAGTCCCTTTTTGTATCCATATTCAAAAATAAGTTTGAATTTATAGGCACTTTTGGGCTCATAGTAACGAAAAGAAAGTTTTAAAAAAGAGACGGAAATTCAAAATCCCTCTGCTAAGATAATGCTTTTAATTCGTGATTTGGTCATGATTAACAGGAATCTCCCCCTTCGTTCTGCTTCATCATCAATTATATATACAATAACCATAAATTACTTAGCGTTTGTTGGAGTAAATAATTAAAAGTTAAAATAGAGATTTTTAAAAGTAAAAAATGTTTGAATCTTCCGAAGATAAATATTTTGAAGGATTTACCTTTAGCCTTGAAAAAAAAAATATGTGAACGTGGAATTTTAAATTCTGAAGTTGAATATAAGGGAAGAATAAAAACAAAGCTTGACCCTCAAGAAGGTGATGGACCAAATTTTCCATCATCTGACCATTGTCATGTCTCAGCACCTCACAAGATTAAGGTCAAAAATTTAACAATAGATTAAAATATAGAGACCATACGTCTTCAGAGACTACGAGGTCCATAATTTGTGAAGAGGTTCAAGAACATAGGGAAGAAGCCTCAACGAGTATTGGAATCAAGAAAAACCTTTCTCAAATATTAAGACGCGTCAGAAAGGATCAAATGGCTCCACCATCTCGTACGATGAGACATGGCTGCGTAATTCCAACAGATTTTACTCTCACTCCTTCATGGAAACAAATTATATTATTTTATTCCGGAGTAGAAGATAAAAATAGAATCTTAGACTTTGGCCCATGTAAAATGTTGAGACTAATAAATATTTACCCTGATAGGTTCACTGATGATACCTTTAAAGTTAGTCCCTCAATATTTTACCAACTACATACGATTGATGTGTTGTTAATAGACACTGCTATTCAATGCGTGTATGGACTCCTTCCTAGCAAATCACAGGAGAGTTACATAAGATTTTGGGATAACTATGGACAATTGTTGTTCAATACAATTTTAATTCTCAAAGTGTATTAATGGACTTCAAACAAGCAGCCATAAAAGCTACTCAATGAGCATTCCCTAAAACAAAAATTATTAGGTGTTTTTTCCATTTGGGAAAATCGCTTTGGAGGCACATTTAAATTTCCGGCAAACTGATTCAATATATTAATAAGGAAGAATTTTGCATTTTGACTAATCCTTGCTTTCGTTAGCCTTTCTACCATTAGAAAATATACCTAAAGCGTTCCAAATCTTAACAAATACATTCCCTGAAAATCTCACAGTCGATGTGTATTATTTTCAGAGCACTTATTTTGGTAGACTGATAGGAAGCGCTCAAAAAATACCTCGACATCCTCCATCACAATATAAAAAGAGACATTAACGATCTGCCATGACCAACAATTTGGTTGATGCCTGGCACATGGCCTTTCAATCCTCTTTGCAATGTCAACACCTAAATATATAGAAATTAATAAAAAGTAAAATGAAAGAAAATGGCATGCAAGAAGTTTTTTTACAGTAAATTCTTGCTGGCCATCTTTTGGCTAGAAAAATTATTTTTAAAAAGCAAAAGAAGAATTGGGAAGGTCAATTAAAAATAGAGATAAATGTCCGTTACTGGACTATTTAAAAGACTTTGCTATAAATTTTGAATTGAATATATAAATTTTTATAAAACTTTCTTTTATTTTATAAATTTTTTAAATGTGAAACTGAAGATATAAAATAGTCCATTTAAATTCAAATAGTATTTATTAACTAAGTCTACAGTGTTAGTATCATATTTTATTAAGAACTTGCCAAGAAAACGTGAATGATTAATTATTAGACTAAATTGGCTGTAGCAAAATCGTTAATCTTCCAGCATGAGGATACGAACAGGTATTATTACATACAAAATTACAGCTAACATTATTGTACTTTTCCAGATATAATTCAATTTTAAATAAAATCATAAAGATAACTATTTGGAACTAAAGTAATAAAAAAAAAGATCTGACATTCATTATTTCAATATATCGAAACCATTTTTGAGGAATTAATTAGTTATTTCGTACTTTAGACTTAAAAATTAAATTGTCTAGGATCTAGATAAAAATTTACAGATTCTTCAAAAATATTTTGCAAATAAAATAATCAGATAAAAATAGAATTGTAAATATTTGCGTGAAGAAGAATACAAATAAATTTCTTCTTGGAAATGAAATGTATCATAGCTTTGATACTTTATCATGACTTCTTTAATTCCGTGGACTGGGAATGACGACTTAACCAGATTCTTAGATGAACTTCATTTTACGTACTAAGAAATCTCTATCCTCACTTTAATGAAAAGGCTTATGATTTGATATCTATAATAATTCTCTTCCTAGTCAATAAAAAAATAATGAAGTGAAGATATTTTGTTTTGGATTGAATGATTGAAACAATTTTTAAGAGGTATTATAGAATTATAATTCAAAAATTGATTTCAATATTTGATTTGATTCATTTAACTCATATGTAACATAAGTCTCCCTATTTGGAGCTCTTGGATGAAAAGTGATTCAAGAGACGAATGTACTTCAATATATTATCAGAAATATTAATTCCTTCAATCCCAAAACTTGGATTAGATGACGAGTATGAATAGAACTGACTACAAAATTTAAGTATGTTGATGTTCATGTAAAAATATAATTTGAATGTTTTTTTTTATGAAATAACATCAATAGTCATTTGGTTCTAATATAAATTATTAAATCCCCACTGAACCAATCCTAGTTGTAAAGAAGCCTGACCCAATAAATGTTGATATAAAAAACTTTATCGAGTCTCACTGAAAAAATCTTCAATATAAAAAGCGGACACCGAAATTTCGTCAAACGTTAGTTGAAACACTTTTACTCCTGCATTTTTTAAAAATCTTATTTTTTATCTATATTTATTAAAAAAGGTTTATCCAAAAAAAAAAAAAAAAAAAAAAAAAAAAAGCAATGTTGTTTAGACTTAAACATCAAAAAATAGATTTTAGATAAATTATAAAACTAAACTAACTAAATGACAAAAATATTTATTAAATCATTTGTCATACCAGATATGAATATTATATGTCCTCAAAAGCGGGAGAGGGTTTTTGCAATAGGTAATCCTTATAATACTAGAATCTGTCATCATTATTTTTTCATTCTTTAGGAGAAAACGTATAAAAATTCATGATCATTAATCATATAGAAATAAGTAACCTGTAATTACGAACTACGTATTTATTATTTCCATAACATTTAGAAACCTGTAAAGTTACTTCGAAATAGTAATGAAGTTTGAGATGAAGTCCTGACTTGATATTTGGTTTTGAAAGTAGAATAGTTCATTACGTTTCTTGTGTCGTGTTGGTTGGTCTTTTTAAATGGTTATTTTTAGGGTCGTCCTGATCTCATTAAATTGCAAAATGTTACCAAATCCGACAATAAAACTATTACAAGTGTTACTGTAAAAAGCATCAGCAACGTTCTTGACTCAGATATAAGAGGCGAAAGACTGAAGGTTTTCATTACAGACGGAGCTTCATATTATATTAAAGCAGCCGAAAACCTGAAACTGCATTTTCCAATGATCTTGCATGTCACTAGTTTAGTTCATCGTGTGAACAGAATAGCAACGCTTTGTTTGGATTATTTCGACAATACAAACATCTCATCTCTGAAGTGAAGAAAGTATTTTTTAGTTCAGGTGATAGAAAACGTAAATTTACTGCTTTATGCCAAGCTCCCCTCCCACCAGCACCTATCCTCACGCGTTAGGGATCTTGACTTAAAGCAGTGAAATACTATGCAAATCACTTCAATTCAGTCAAACAGTATATTAATGGTATGGATCAAAATAATAATGAAATAAAAAAGTAAAAATGTTTTGAAGAATGAGTCCCTTTTGTCAGAAATAGTGTTTATTCAAAACAATTTGAATCCAATACAGCATTGGAAAAGAGATTGCCACTACTCGCAATTGTAACTATCGTTGAAAATCTATGCCAAGATATTACACTTGAACCTTTCAAAACTAAATGTCTGGAGGTTATAGAGAAAAACAAAGGATACATCGAATTGAGAGAATTGGCACCTGAAACCATCAATTATGATAGCAATTTTTTTAAACACAAAAACACTCCTATTGATTATGAGAGAGTTTTCAGTGTGATGTCAGACATAGATATGCCGAAAAGGTCCTGTTTTATGGAGGGTCATGTCAAGGATATTATGATAGTGAAATGAAGAAAGGTAAATGTTATCATAAATCATACAAGTATTATTATAATTATTTACTTAGTTTTTATCTAATTAATTTCTTATATTTTTAAGTAGTTGAATTTCTTAATGGAATCGTTGTAAAATCATAGATTAAATCCTCCCCCACTATAACTAAGGAAATACACTTGCTCTTTCGGAGTAATATTTGACATCTTGAATCCCATATGACGACAATGAAGTAGATACTTATCCACCTCGTGATTTGAGGAAGAAATAAAGACTCCCGAAGACTTACTACTATTCAGGAACTGATTCCTTTACTTTTTACGAGTGACACACATGTAATTAATGACATTATTAAAAGTCCTAAGTATCACAACAGTAATAAACAATATCCTTTGAATACTAAACTGAAAAAGGTGACCTTCAGTAGGAGCGTCATACGAGTACGATCTGTGTTTTCTTTCTTTCTTTCCCTCTCTCTCAGAACTGCTCAAAGCTAATCTAATAAAACGTCATGACAGCTAAGCTGCTATACTCTAAAACATTCTTCAAATTGTGCGATAATATTTCCCATACCTATTAATATAGATATCTAGTGATGTAAATTGTGTGTATTTTTTACCTTACCACTTTCTTGGAATTAGTAATCTGAAGAATTCATCTTTTGTTTCTCCGCTATTGTTATTATTACTTCACTCATTAGTTTTGAACTTAATTTACCACTACATTCTATTTTAAACCAAACCTGTTGAACAATCGGGTGTGCTCATTAAAGACAGAAAGTAACCTTGAGGATAACAACGCGCACGGGAAAAGTTATTTTCTTGAAATCAATGTGTGTAGGTTTGCGTCTTGGTCATTCCTAGAGAAGGAAATATACAATTTGTATATGGATTTTAAAAACAGTTCCTATGTCAGATGGAGTAATTGTTATATTATAATCATTATTTATACGTAATCAGTGCAACTCCATCTGACTATTTAAAGGTACTTTTTAAAAGAAGGACGGAGAGTAATCTTGATTGATAATAGTAAGTCCTTGTTGGACTCTGAGTAGAATTGAGGATCAACATCGGATTAATCCTTACCAATGCCCTTTTTTTATTTCCTTGTCCCCTTCCTCCCTTGTCACAGCTTAATGTGGCTGATATAATCAACGTCATGGAGGTTAAGGTTTTCTCCTCCAAAACCTTCTTCAAATTGTCAGCTTTACCACGTTGTTTTTTACTTTTTTTAACATGCCCAAAGTGCACTCAATTTTCATCACAATAAATATCTCATACTCTAAAATGATCAATTACAAAACCTTATCAATTAGTCAACCTGAGGAATTCACTATCATTTCACGGCGAACAATGAAAGGTTCATAATTTTTACTAATGTAATGAATCCAAAAATATAATTTATCCTGGACAACCCAAAAAACCAAAACTGATCTCAGTTTTTATCTGGGTTGTCGAGTTTCTGAAATATCTATCAGTATAGTACATCAACCTGATTATAAAAGTGGTTTTATTAATTTTGTATCTTCTTTTGAAGTCGATATACTTCCATTTGTATGATGAAAAACGGCCCTCTTTTTTAGACCATTTTGACTTATTTATCTTTCATAGTGACTAAAGGATATTTGTCTCAGCATTGCTTGGGACCTTAAGAAATTTTAATCAATTAAGAACACCTCTGCTAAATCAATAAAAAAAGAAAAGAAAAGGGACGGAATCGCCGTACCTCATGGACAACGCACTCAGGAAAAAAGATTATCTTGAACTCATTGTGTGTAGGTTAGCGCCCAGGAGATTGCTAGAGAAAGAAATGTTCTTTATGTATATGGACTTCACACAAGATTCCTAGGTTAATTGGAGTAACTGTAATACTATAATGTTTACTTATACTTAATTAGTTCAACTCCATCTAACCAATTAAAGGAACAAATAAAAAAAAGAACGTAAAATTTAAGAATTATTCTTGCTACATCTTTGTGATAATATGTATCTTTGTACACTTTTTTATAAGAAGTTGGCCGGGACATTAAGAAATATAGACCTTAATATTTTATGGATTATTCTCCCTTCATGTTATCCTTTTTTTGGTTTGGATAGACGGTGGCCTCGATACTCCTGTGTCTCCATGGAACGCAATGAGGAAGTGGTTGCTCTGTTCTGGGTCAAACGTCGATCTCACTGTTCCTCTGTCCGTGGTACGCAATAAGGATTGCTTTATTCTGCATAGACGTCAATGCTATTTTAAGATTGCCATGGTCTAAAAACCTAAAACACACACACAGACATTAACATTATATATATGGATAGAAAGATAGATAAAGAATATCATAGCCTATAATATAAAAAATATTTCATGTTTTATTTAAAAAATAAGCGTATAAAAGGATTTTGGTTCGATTTTATATTTTTTGAATGATCCTATTGTTATGTGGAATACTAGCAAATAGAAAACATTATCTATTCAAAAATTCTGAATCCAAAATTTGCATAAGAGACAGGACATGTATGTTATTGCTAGGATCTTTAAAATTGTTGTTGACTCGACCATTTTCTGTTTTATTGCCACTTCTAGATTTAAATCTAAGCATTTGAAAAAATAGGCATGTTGTACAGAGATTTCAATAAAATTCGTGTTGCTAGACTTCTAATATGAAGAAAACTCCTGTATCCATACTTTCATTTCCCCAGGGTAATGTTATACAGTCCAATTTGCTGGTCGTAGTTTTTGGTTTACTCCACTAGATCGAGGCTCAACCGTAGAGTTAAACGAAACATTATTTTCCAAGGTAATTGTATTCAGAGCAAGGCTAATTATACCCATTAAATACAAGGCTCAATTTCTCAAGATTGTCTTTAATCCAAGAAATAGCCTCTTTTACGACCAGCATTTCTGCTTGGAAAACATTGTTATGAGGAGTGAAGGTTATGGAGGTTTCCCCACTACTTAATCACCTTTAGTGATTACAAAATCCCGAACCAACGCCTCGGTCGTTCTTCGATCTATTAGAGAATATTTGAGTTTGGTCTTCAATCTCTTTATCAAGAAAGTTGTATTTCCATATTCTCGTTCGATTTATTTCGTCCTCTTGAAGATTAAGAAACAGGTTGGAGATAATTGTGTCCTGAGCAAAACTAGATGGAACACTTTTTGTGAAAAAAAAAAGAAAAGGAAAATAATAAGAAAAAGTTAAATTATGAATAATATGCATATTCTTGATTTTTTAGGTGTATGCAGGATAAATATCAAAACAAATGTATAATTTGAAAATTGAATTTGTTTAACTTATTTTAATAAGTATATAGTACAACAATAGTATAAGTTTAATATCCCAAATCGTCTCTCACAAAGGCGAGGAGGGGGCTTGAAGGTAGTAAAGGGAAGGATGGAGGACTAAACGAATCACATTTCTATTATTATTGGCAAGATTCCTCTTCATATTAAAAAGGTCAAGATGAGTATGCACAAGATAACAGATTTGTAAAAGTATTATAAATACAAGTTGTAACTATTACTAAAAATGCTAGGATATACAAATATCCAATTAAAAATTTATTAAACCTAACCATTCAGCTCTGACTGATTAATATTAGACTTTCAACCATTAAATATTTTTTGTTGGACACATGAAACATACCAACCAAACCCCTAGTTGATATAAAATATTCAACAAGAATGTGTCAAACTGAAACAACCGTGTTGGTAAGTGTGAGTAGATATTCGTATGATATTGATGTTGCTTCACCGTACACGCTAAATAGTTAATTAGTCAATAAATAAAAAATTAGGTTGAAAGGATCTTTTCATATCTAATCTGGAATAAGTGCGACTATTTATTCTATTCTATAATTTGTTACTTCTATTAAATCAATTAACATAATTATGAATAATCAAGATTTTTTCCAAAAGTTACTAAATTATTTGAAAAATCCACAAAAATAATTCTACGTCTTTCACAGGTTTCCAATCCATATTCTTAATGAGAATAATCCATAAGTAACATTAATAATAGGGCCAATCTATATTTTATAGTGCTCTTTAAGAATTTCTACAATGAAGGAAGCTAGCAGAGGGATTAAGGAGGTCATAAAAAGAACCATACCAGCTCCCATGAAGCCTTCTCCAAAAAAGAACACAATACAAGTGACATAGTTTGGAATCAAGTCAAAAATGACTCATGGATATAAGGTTTACTGTCATAATATTAGACAACAAAAATTATTGGAGAATGCCCATCCTTTTTTAAAGATTCTATTCTAAGAAGACCCGTAGATCGAAGTGCTTGAATGCCATCCCACTTAATTGGTTTTGTAAATTCATTCCTCCAAATAAGCTTACAGATTTGAGACGAAATCCGATGAGAACCTCAGTTGATCCTTCAATACTCTCTAATTTGATTTTGAACTACGCTCTGGTGGGTGAAGAGTTATGACATCTAACAATGACATAATTTATTTAATAATATTTACTATATGAAAATGTCGCTGAAATGAAGATTTGCTGAAATTAATACTTGCTCAAATGAAATTTGCTACGATGACCATCTTTGAAATAAATGTTGCTCAAATGAATGCACGACATATATGTGTCTTTAATCATTTTGGCAACAGTCCAGTATAAATTTGTTGAATTTTGATTTGATCAACTTGATCACTTCTCCTTTTTATTTTCGTTATTATTTTTATTAATCTATAATATAATCACTAAATTTTTTAAAATTAAATACTTTACATTGGTGACCCTGACGTGATTCGAAAAATGCCCTGAAAGCAAACTTCCCCACCTGTGTCTCCCCAAAAACAACCATGATAGATTAAAACGGAAGAGGCGAATTTAGGAATGGCCGGTGATCAACTCCGCCTTCCTAGGTTCTGTTCTTCAGATGACTTCTGGAGAATTGAACTTTATTTTACGTTGAGGGGGTTTGCCATACCAAAGTTAAATACCGTCTTAGTGCGTCAGCATTGCCGGGTGAGGTTTTCAATATTACTCCTATTAGTAAGGAGAATTTCATTTATCAGGGAGCGAAGAAATTAGTCCATATTAGTCCGATATGGGCAATCATCTTCAACAAGTATAAAAAGAATATCCGACATCATGGTTCATACTTCCGGGCTCTTGAGCATGGAGGTAAAAGATTAGGTTCAACTTCTTCTGGATGAGGAATTTTTTAAGGATTTATGTGAAAGTTTTATTAAAGAGCGAATAATAAGGAATACTCCAAAGGAACAACAGGGATATTTGAGAGCACAATCAACACTTACGACTTTCCAGGATCCATCTTCTTCTCCCACTGTCGCACCTTTGATTAAGAAAAAACCTTGTGGAGCTTTTTCGAAGTCCTCAACATCTGCAAAATTTAAAAAAAGTCTTTTATTATCATCCAAAATTTGGTTTGAATGCAACTGTGTGCTCTGGTCCTGATTGTCATTTTAATTCATTGATTCAAAAAAAAAAATTGTCCTCGGTTGCATGGGACCAAGGTATTAAATAAATCTTCAAATTTCTTATTAGTTAAATACAATATAAGTTCATGAATTTTCTTGTAAATACGGGTGCCCAGGTATCTGTTATATTCCCGACGAATTGTAAAGATTTCATTCGTGTTAGATTGCCAACTATCTTTGTTTATGGAGGGAATCTAGTGGAAGCTCTCGGTACTAAAACTCTAAGGGTACAAATAGAAAATCTAGAACGTTTCCAATGGAAATTTAATGTTGTATCTAGAGGCTGGCCTATTTTAGGACCTGATTTTCCGAAAACGAAATTGATAGATTTTTAGAGAAAGGAAAAATTCGTGTATCTTCTTCAAATTTTTCATCGGCGATTCATGTAGTACCTAAAGCCAAAGGAGGCTGGCGAATGTGTGGTCATTATCGTCAATTAAATAACATGACAGATCTAGATCGATATCCTCTTCCAAATTTAAGGGATTTCGTTGCCAACCTTTGGAGGGATGAAATTTTTTAGAGATATGGACTTGCACAGAGCTTACAATCAAATACCCATGAGTACTTTTAGCCCTTACAACAGATACGTTTGATACTGGAATGGGAGCTGTTCTGGAACAGAAAGTGAATGGGCCCTGGCAACCACTATTATTTTGGTATAAAGCCTTATTTGAAACGTAAAATAAATGTTCAACTTTTGATAGGGAATTACTTTATATTAAGGAAAGCATTAAGCATTTCCTGTGGGATTAGATGGTGAAAATTTTAGAGTATTCACAGATCATAAACCTTAAGTATCGGCGATAGACATCCGCAATCCCTCCTGGACTCCAAAAAAAATTCTGTATATTTGCATATGTAGCAGAGTTTAATTGCAGGATTGAGCATGTATCAGGAAAATTAAACCACACCGCGGATATTTTTTCGATAAGTGTCAACAACATCAAATTAAGTCCCAACTTTTTTCAAAATGTCATAGAAGATCAAAGACTCCAGACCCTAAATTTAAAAAGAGTAAATTTTAAAGTTACACCTTATCTCAAGTGTGTATCAGAAAGTTGTCATGCAGGCTTTGGCAACAAAGACTTCTTACGTGTCGTAGTGTCTTCTCCAGACCTTTGCCTACGAAGTATTCATTAAAGTCACAAAGATAATCATCCAGGATTCAAAGATACTTAAAAAGGGCATCACTTAGAATGCTTGGCCTAAATTAAGTGATCATATGGTAAAATTACTGAATAATCCATCGCATGTTGACCAACGAAACCTTTTAGAAATTCCAAGCCCACTTCCTCTTTCGATCCACCATCAGCGAGACTTGCCTTCATCTACATTGATATAATTGGCACGCTCAAACTTGTCAAAGGACAGCGCTATGACCTGACTATAATAAATCGACATATGAGGTGGCCAGAAGTCATCTCAATTCCAAATATCACCTCTATTACGGTGGCTGAAGCTTTCTTGGACATTTGGATATCAAAATTTGGAGTACCTGACATTATGTGTCAGACAGGGGGAGACAATTTACAAGTGCTATTTGGGCGTGTGTTTGCAGGGCACTTGGAATCGCAAATAAGACGGCCACATCATATCATCCTGAATCAAACGGGCTTATTGAACGGTTCCACAGATTACTAAAAACTGGGCTAGTTGCACAGATACTAGGAGAAGCTACTACTCCCGTTGTTGTGAATATTTAAGCACTTGTTTTTGCCATTTAATGAGCTGTGTATCATAATTCTTGACAATTTTAGCTAAAATAGAACCACATATTTTATGATTAGATTTTTAAAAAAATGAATATTTACTGTTAGATGTTACAAAATTCAGAGTTCCATTTCGTAATTTGGAGGGGATGCCTCTAAACATCCTGAAAATTATCTTAATTTCCCAATTTACAATAGAGGTATTTCTATAAATGACATCATTACCAACATTCTCTATTTATTAATGATGGTTCCTCGGGAAGGGAAGATTTTACCCGTATATTTCTCCACAATTTTTTTGAACGTATGATGATTAGCAATGGATAAGGTTATATTACATGTAATAACCATCCTTGTGAGATCAAAGTTAAAGTCTGATTTGATGTAATCGTCGTTAACTTGATTTTATAAATGAATATCCATACTTTTGATATAAGATGAAGATAATGAGTGGCATGTAATTCTAGACTAATGGAACATTTATATGCACAAATCCGACAAGTCATCTGTTTCTCATCACTTAAGTATTTTCCAAATTTCTGGGCCTCCATTTTCAGAAATTCAGACTGAAGGCGACGTTATTCTAGGCATTTAATTCAGTTCTCTATCTACTATCAGCATTTAACATTATACTAATATTGAATAATAAAGGCAGGATTGATAACGTTCTTGACAGAAGAAGATGTATATTATTTAATCAATGATGGTATAAATATTTTGTCCCTTCTCCTCGCCCGCTATTGTATTCTTACCAAAATTATCAACTTTAATCATGGTATGTAACAATGTAAACTCAAAAATGTCAACCCCTTCTTTTTTCGGCACGTCTTTCAACACATTCAAAGCTATTCAAGATCTTATTATCGATTCAGCCATAGTGGCTTCATCTTGAGTATTGTCAATCGCTTTGGTTAAATAGCAATTGGCCAATCGGATAGGATCGGATATGCATTTGTTAACTCTTTCATTGTTTTTTTGTATGTTTCAGGGGATGAAGCAAGATGTATTAATGGCAATGTATGTTGATATGGTGTAGTGTTGGTAAATAACCATGTTGTCTTCCGCTGAGCATCATTTGTGCGGGACTAAATCCATCTGCCCTGGGTGTATTTCTCCAAGCAAATATTCTCCTTCTATATTGGTCTTATCTGTTTTCTTAATGTTTCACTTAACTGACTTGACTGCTTTCTTGATTTTATCCATCTTTTTAATTAATCATTGAACTTTGTTCACTAAAACATTTGGCAACCCTTCTGTGAAGACTGATAATCTCTTCAAATCATCTATATCTATGAGAAATCTTGTATATTAGGACTTATTCTGGCTCTCAGACTAGCATCAATTCTCTTGTAGAAGTGAGTATGTTGAACATGCAGGGGAAATTTATCAATTGAATTTTGAGTATAGTAACTCTTGAAACTTTTGACCCATTTAACTAATTCATGAGGATTATGATCCTTTGTTAAATTAAAAGGTAGTGCAGAGTTGTCAACATGGATAATGCTACAAGAAGGTTCAGGTAGTTTATTTAAAGTTGGTACAAAGTTGGCTCATTCAAATACATAGTATCTAAAAACTTCTTCAGAGTCTCTTGATATTTTGTATTATATTCCTCCAATTGGGTATTGTATTCATCTGTTTGATCTGGATCTACGTCTATCAATTCCATGTAATAATCCTCCAATGATTCATAGGCTTTTTGAAGACGAATCCTTGCTTTATCTAGGAATAATTTTCCTTCAGATGTTTTCCGTGGTAATAGGACTTACACAAACTGTTTATGCTATTAACAGCTTTGGTTACTTGAGCCTTCTTGCTAGGTGATCGTTTCCTTAAGTCATCACCTCGTCCAACCAATTTCACTTATCAATTTTGATAACTTAAAATCCACTTAATATTTTTTGAAATTAAAGTTTCTATAGATTCTTAGCTGTAATTATCAGTAATTACCGACTGCGCAAGGCTATGTAATTAATTGCAGTGATTATGTTCTTGCACTTAAGAATAACTCTTCACTTCTTCACCTATTGAGTTACTTCTTTTATTATTATATACAAGATAATATATACAAAATGACTTTACATAAAATATAACACAATTTAATATACATAAATAAACACACAGCTCCTCAGGTTCTAAGTTTTCAAATAAGGGGACTATATAACTTACTCTATAATAAAACACAAAATAATGATAACACATGTGTATATGGCTTGATTTCTATATTTCGAATAAACAATATGAAAAACTTCCAAACTTTTGGAGGGAAAAAACAGGTTAATATAATGAGGGTTGCATATAGGTGATTATATGGCCAGATATATAAAAGACTCAATTCCAAACACTGTCTTTCATATCTTCCAAAGAGAAATTTGTGTCTTAGATCCTAACTCATATTTGATATTCCTCTGTATAGTAATACAATTATATTCGTCAGAAACTAGAGTAGAAGTTGAAATGAAGGGATTCCGAGGATTCATTGGAAATATTGGAAGGCGTTGGGAAAAGTGGTAAGAAAACAGCCAACACTTTTATAATATTATTTGTATTTCAATTTGTGAGTTGAATTATACACTAGTCAAAAGAGCTTTTCCCTCTTTAATATCGACTACGAATCTGAAATAATATAATAAGGATGAGTTCCTCCATTAAAAATTTCCAAATTAAGTGTTGCATTGAAGATAAGACTCTCTTCATTATGAAATCCTAGCATCGATTCGCAAAGATAGTATAATTATCTTATCTAAAAATATCGTCAAAAAGTAATTGGGATTTTTTCCTTATCTTAATTTTTGTTCAATATTCCTTGTATATTGACGCCCACATATGTCAAAAGAAAATTAAATCATGGAAACCATATGTTGTTATTTTATTGTCACCGTAAATTTTTGCAATCTCTAGGTAGAAATAAAGGGGCTTCTGTAAGGCTGATCAAAATAGTTCATTAAAAGATATGGAAGATAATTAGTTGAAGAATATAAATTGATACAACAATTTGTTGACAAAAATCATTCAAGCATCATTTCTAGTTGCCTCCTCACATATAATAATAAGAATATAAATATTGGATAACAATAAATAATGATTACTTACATAGAATGTTATGATATAAATTAAATAAAATGATTTAATCTAGAACCTTCTTCTCTTATCTCCATAATGCAACTGTTCTTCTTTTCTTATGTAAATTAGTTATCGCCCATTCCAAACCTGTATATCCCTCCAATACTATTATGATCCTAATAAAATAATGTTATAGAGTTATCATGGATGTGAGACTCACGTATTGATTTAAAGAGATCATAAATGTTCTTTTCTTTTCTTGTCTTGGATGAGCGTTTTCGTGAGGCGGAAGTCGTTGACCTGCTTGCTGAGGTTGAATTGTTTATTAGTTTACGAGAGTTACCATCTGATACATTTATATCCAGATTTGATTTATGTTCGTTGGAGTCCATGGTGTTTCCCTGATCTATAAACCCTTCAAAGATTTCGATCTCAGGTTGATGTTCGTGAGTTTCGTTATCATTTTAGCCGATAATTTTGCTTTGGGGTATGTATTCTACCTTAGGAATGGGGATAAGCTATGGTTCTATAAATTTACTTATGAACAGTCTATTGTGCAATTATACCTCCGACCATCCAGAAAGATAGTTTCGAACCACCAAATGGTGTTTCCTTTTTCGGTCGAAGAAGTCTGCATAAATTGTCTCACATGGAGTGCCAGGAATGAAAGTATATGAAGGGAGCATTTTTGTAGAGATTGTGGTATTTTGTAAAATGTAAGGCAACGGTTCCCTTTTCTTTTCATGTCGTTATATATGGGTGGTCAGTAGAATCAAAACATGCAGTGGGATGTCATGTACCTAGTGTGTTGCATTACAACCTTTTGACGCAAATTCTTAGAGATTACAATGATGTATTTTTAAATAATACCCCCGAGAAGGTGTTTAAATTATCTTTATAGATTAAAAATTGCCTGACCTCCTGTTCCATATCTTCAACTTCCTTTGGAAAACATGATTTGATTATACACGTCAATTTGTGCAATGTTGGATTTCTTCCCATCTCCTCAAATATTAGTTACCACGTTAAGACATTCAATTCATCGACCTGAGATTTGATCGACGCCATTACAAGAAACTCAATATTCATTATTTCGTGGTCGTAATCTTCTTGTGGATATTTTGTAGAAGGATATCTTTAAGCTGTGTCGGCTACTTTCTAACTTGCTCCAGCCACATGTGCAATTTCGAATTTCCATAGCAGTGTTGTTTGTTTCAGGCAAAAGTGTCTCATGTTTGTTATTTCATCTAAATTCCTGTCTCCGAGGAGGTTGACCAAGGGCATGTGGTCTGTAGTAGGGATATCAAAAAGAATTGATATAAAAGGGATGCAGTTATTACGTTTTTTGATGGTTGTCTTGGTTAACATTGTGTGATGTCGATTATTTATGCTTTGAAGACAGATTTAATGATGCTGATGATTGATAAATTGACATGTCAGCTCAAGTGATAGCTCATAATGCACCTTTATAGCCTTTCTCATCTTTGGATCCGTCTGTATACATAACTGTATCAGGGTGTTCAACTTGACAGTTGCCGACCCAAATATGAATGCCGGTGATGTAGTCCCTTACTTTATTCAATTCAACTTGATCAAGTATTTTACGGCAAAGGAAACAATGCATACGACGCCTTAGAAAATCCCGATGCCCTTCCAAGTGTCCGCAGAAAATCCCTTTTTCTCCATCTTGAAATAAAAACCAAAAACCAACTTCATTGGTTGCTGTGCTTGTATGTACTGGTCGAAAGGAGTTATGCCTATCACTGCCTGTATTCCTGTTGTTGGTGTTGATCGGAGGGTATGAGTCATGCTTAAGAGAGGTTTTCTCTGAATGGCGGTTAATTTCCTTATTTCACTTTTCTTTGCAATAACGGTGTGCCCGATACAAGACACTCATAGATGATGATGGGTCTGATCATGACACTTAGTAAAGCCAAATAACTTTATTTGACGTTACCCCCACTATTGCCATATGACTGCCTTTTTCATGTTCCAAATACGGGAACACTTCGGTGCTTTTTCTTTCAGGTGTTCGGTCGAGTGAGTCCTTGATCAAACACCACACCTAGGTACTTCATTTGTGTTACTTATTTCATAACTTTTCCATTCCTATATAATCGGGGAAAGTATTTAGATCTTAATTTATATACTTTTGAGAATACTATAGCACTTGATTTTGATGGATTAAAGGTGGGACCATTTTCTCTCATTATATAACCAAGTCTATAGCATCTTGCATCCCAATGATAAGGGTACTATTATGTTTACCACTTATTAGTAGAAGGATATCATCTGCAAAAAAATATAATCTGCATTATTAATATCAATGAAAATTATGTAATAAAAACGTGTCTATAACTTAGGATTCGATAGACAAACAGCACTTTCTTTATCCATTCGATCAACTCTCTCCATTCATTAGTTCAGAGTTTTACCATTAGGTGACAAAACACCAATGATCCACTCTGGGTCATTTTCATCTGATTTGTCAAAGTGTTCATTCTTGAAAAGTATGATAATTTGTTAATACTTACTTTGTATTTAATACTAATACATACGATAGAGAATATGTTCCAACCTATACACCATTGATATACACAAAGTTGGATAGAAAATTTGCATGAGATTATGAAAGAAGCAGAGTAACACTGATGATTTGTTTTGGAGTTGTAGGTGTTCCTTTGGTTTTCTGAAACGACAGAAACAGAGGTTTGTATTGCAAAGTATTCAAAGAAAATCTCAGGTAATTGTGGACGGATGACTTGGATGTTGGATAGCCCTTTGAAGTCAATCTTGCTGCAGGTTTCCTTGTGGATTGCCTATTTTTGGTCAAAGATTTTAACCAGTTTGGGAACTTTGCTAATTTCCTTCTTCCTTCATCGACCCTTCTGATTTACATGGGTTTGTCCATCCTTCCTTTTCTTACGCCAATTCTCAATGGTCCTGAGAGGAAACTGTAACCTTTGAGCAATATCTCTCTGGCTTGATCTACACTCAATCATGCCAACAGCCTTGGCCCTGGTCTCCAAAGAGTGCTCTCTCACCATTTCGGATATTTAATTTCAACTAACATTCTGTGGTGTTTTCTGAGCCCTTTTATACTGATGTATGATGCAATCATCGAAAATTACTGCATCAGAAAAATTCAATATTGCCTAATGATGGGTATAAACCAAATTTCATTGAACTCTGACCAAATATATTTTTTTAAAACTATGAAACGGATATTTTTAATACCACAATCAATTTTTGGACATACTATAATATTACTTTAATTTTGTCCTATGTATAAGACCTAACTTTATGAAAATTTGCAGTAAATAAATTACTTCCCAGAAAGTTATGTTGTGGAATTAGCAAAGTATATTATAGTTAGGACCTACTCAAACACTATTACGTAATTAATTATAGATAAACGTCATATAGTTAAGGTAAGGTTGCGACAAATATATAGACAATCCTTATGCATAATAAGCTTATTAAAAATTATGATTATCAAACTTTCAAAATAGTTTTTTTATGATCGGAGGAAATTTTATTTACAAGTGAATGTGGTCCTCACTAAAGTCCTTACGCATATTGTTCAGTATTAAATAATTTATCACAAAATCTCTCCAATACTCATGGTTATTTGTTAAAGTTACCTTGTCCACCCTGTATAGTAATAATATAGGAAGAAATTACTCCAATATCGATCTTCAATTGAACCCCGAGTCGAAAAAGGACTTACTGAGTGGTCGGTTAAAATCTGAAGACTTTGAATTTTAAGCTTCAACAAGATTCAATTTATTAGTTAAGAATAGAATTTCAACAAAATTAATACTATAAATAAATTTTTGTCTGAGATCTCTCAATTATCAATGTAGCTGGCCTTAGCAGCAATGATGTCTTCCAGGCAGTTGAACTGAAGTTACCTGAAAGTGGCTTTGAGGGCCTCTTTGTTTGGATAGGGGTACTAAAGGCCTTCCCCTCGACCTGGACCGAAAATGTGTGTAGAACAAGGCTTAGGGGGACAAAAGTGTGATAAAAGAGTTCAATATAACTCAAAAGATTAATTCAAAAAAACCTTACAACAGTTAAGATTGGTTTCTGTCTTTGCTGGAGTCAAAAGTGGCCTCTTTACCCTCATGAGGCTCTCTGAACCATCTAGTGTAAAACCCCGAAATCGCTTGCATGGGCCCTCTTGGACTTGAAAGGATTGGCTTGAGCTGTTTTCTTTAACTCCTTCGGATCCAGTTTGATCTTCTTGACAGAGACCTTCTTAAAATCTCCAACGTTTTGATGGTGGTCCTGGAAAAACCCAACTACTTGGAGAGCACGAATGAAAATTCGTCAATTACGTTTAAGTGTCATTTTCTCAACTTGTATGTAAGCTAGGCAGCTCAGGTTTCAACCTTAATTAATTACTAAATTAGTAAGTATTCAGATTTCAATGAAACACCCAGCACAACTCCGCAACAAATCCTTAACGTTACCTTAGGTTTTTTATGGACTAGCGATTACTTTATACTTATTGTACTATTTTCAAAATGAAATAATAATGAACCTAAAAAAACCTTTTCAGGTTGCAACTTTAAAAGACGCTTCATTTTCCATTATCAAGACAACCTGCTCTTTGTACATTTTAGATAAATTAATAGCTGCACCTTCCCCCTCCACATCTTTTTCTTCTGCTTTTGTTGCTTAGGTATGTCTACAATATACTTTTAACTCGAGTTATCTCTGTTTAAAGTGGAAAATAGGTGCTTTTTATTCAGAGGCTCATAGCTTCAAGACGAATACATTCAAAAAGTTTAAAAATATTGCATTGGATAGCTAAAAATATGAACTTGAATTTAAAAAAAAGAGAAGCATCACGTCTCAAACTGTATAAATAAATTATTTTAAGATTCAGGAACACAAGATGACTCGTAGCATACCATTAGTGAGTGAGGGATTCCAAAAATCCTTTTTCTTCTTCACTGTTTTATCGTGCCCTTATCTCAAATCGACAACGATATAAAGCGTTTTTGTAGATAATCTATTTTTCAAATCAAAGTTAATACTTTCAGCTATCCAATGAGATACTTTTAAACTTTTTTAATATAATTATCTTGAAGCTATGTGCCTCCGAATAAAAAGTACCTATTTTCCACTTTAAACAAAGATAATTCATTTTAAAAGTATGATGCAAAGATTTTAAAATTGTTTTAGAATGTTTTAACATTCCGTTTTAAAATATATTAACATATATATCTCTCTATCTTTAACAGAGAGAGCTTAAAAAGCTTTGAACTTTAAAAATAGCCAGAAATAATAAAAAAATATATGGCCTCTTTCTGAAGGCCACGAGGCTATGAGAAAAAAATAAAGCCATATTTGGATTCAAAGAATCAAATTGTACTAAGTTAAGCATATGCTGTACTTGTCCATAAAAAAATGTGATTTTGTTGGATAGTGTAAGAGTTCCATATTTCTATTATAATAAATTAATTTTTTCATTTGCAACATCTTCATGTGGGGAGTGAATTATAACTTTCTTCTTAAAAATAATAGGATTTTCCAAAGAGTCTTTATGCTGTGAGTTTTTAAAAGTATTATGCTTGGGAAAATCATCAAAATAATAAAAATGAGCTTTATATTTCTAACAGAAGTGGTAATTTATTAGTACTTTAAGCAAAATAAACATTAAAAACATATAAAAAGAAAAGGCACTATCCAAAAGTACAAAGTTGGTCCAAGTTTATACTTCTTCAGAGTCTCTTGATATTTTGTATTATATTCCTCCAATTGGGTATTGTATTCATCTGTTTGATCTGGATCTACGTCTATCAATTCCATGTAATAATCCTCCAATGATTCATAGGCTTTTTGAAGACGAATCCTTGCTTCATCTAGGAATAATTTTCCTTCAGATGTTTTCCGTGGTAATAGGACTTACACAAACTGTTTATGCTATTAACAGCTTTGGTTACTTGAGCCTTCTTGCTAGGTGATCGTTTCCTTAAGTCATCACCTCGTCCAACCAATTTCACTTATCAATTTTGATAACTTAAAATCCACTTAATATTTTTTGAAATTAAAGTTTCTATAGATTCTTAGCTGTAATTATCAGTAATTACCGACTGCGCAAGGCTATGTAATTAATTGCAGTGATTATGTTCTTGCACTTAAGAATAACTCTTCACTTCTTCACCTATTGAGTTACTTCTTTTATTATTATATACAAGATAATATATACAAAATGACTTTACATAAAATATAACACAATTTAATATACATAAATAAACACACAGCTCCTCAGGTTCTAAGTTTTCAAATAAGGGGACTATATAACTTACTCTATAATAAAACACAAAATAATGATAACACATGTGTATATGGCTTGATTTCTATATTTCGAATAAACAATATGAAAAACTTCCAAACTTTTGGAGGGAAAAACAGGTTAATATAATGAGGGTTGCATATAGGTGATTATATGGCCAGATATATAAAAGACTCAATTCCAAACACTGTCTTTCATATCTTCCAAAGAGAAATTTGTGTCTTAGATCCTAACTCATATTTGATATTCCTCTGTATAGTAATACAATTATATTCGTCAGAAACTAGAGTAGAAGTTGAAATGAAGGGATTCCGAGGATTCATTGGAAATATTGGAAGGCGTTGGGAAAAGTGGTAAGAAAACAGCCAACACTTTTATAATATTATTTGTATTTCAATTTGTGAGTTGAATTATACACTAGTCAAAAGAGCTTTTCCTCTTTAATATCGACTACGAATCTGAAATAATATAATAAGGATGAGTTCCTCCATTAAAAATTTCCAAATTAAGTGTTGCATTGAAGATAAGACTCTCTTCATTATGAAATCCTAGCATCGATTCGCAAAGATAGTATAATTATCTTATCTAAAAATATCGTCAAAAAAGTAATTGGGATTTTTTCCTTATCTTAATTTTTGTTCAATATTCCTTGTATATTGACGCCCACATATGTCAAAAGAAAATTAAATCATGGAAACCATATGTTGTTATTTTATTGTCACCGTAAATTTTTGCAATCTCTAGGTAGAAATAAAGGGGCTTCTGTAAGGCTGATCAAAATAGTTCATTAAAAGATATGGAAGATAATTAGTTGAAGAATATAAATTGATACAACAATTTGTTGACAAAAATCATTCAAGCATCATTTCTAGTTGCCTCCTCACATATAATAATAAGAATATAAATATTGGATAACAATAAATAATGATTACTTACATAGAATGTTATGATATAAATTAAATAAAATGATTTAATCTAGAACCTTCTTCTCTTATCTCCATAATGCAACTGTTCTTCTTTTCTTATGTAAATTAGTTATCGCCCATTCCAAACCTGTATATCCCTCCAATACTATTATGATCCTAATAAAATAATGTTATAGAGTTATCATGGATGTGAGACTCACGTATTGATTTAAAGAGAGATCATAAATGTTCTTTTCTTTTCTTGTCTTGGATGAGCGTTTTCGTGAGGCGGAAGTCGTTGACCTGCTTGCTGAGGTTGAATTGTTTATTAGTTTACGAGAGTTACCATCTGATACATTTATATCCAGATTTGATTTATGTTCGTTGGAGTCCATGGTGTTTCCCTGATCTATAAACCCTTCAAAGATTTCGATCTCAGGTTGATGTTCGTGAGTTTCGTTATCATTTTAGCCGATAATTTTGCTTTGGGGTATGTATTCTACCTTAGGAATGGGGATAAGCTATGGTTCTATAAATTTACTTATGAACAGTCTATTGTGCAATTATACCTCCGACCATCCAGAAAGATAGTTTCGAACCACCAAATGGTGTTTCCTTTTTCGGTCGAAGAAGTCTGCATAAATTGTCTCACATGGAGTGCCAGGAATGAAAGTATATGAAGGGAGCATTTTTTGTAGAGATTGTGGTATTTTGTAAAATGTAAGGCAACGGTTCCCTTTTCTTTTCATGTCGTTATATATGGGTGGTCAGTAGAATCAAAACATGCAGTGGGATGTCATGTACCTAGTGTGTTGCATTACAACCTTTTGACGCAAATTCTTAGAGATTACAATGATGTATTTTTAAATAATACCCCCCGAGAAGGTGTTTAAATTATCTTTATAGATTAAAAATTGCCTGACCTCCTGTTCCATATCTTCAACTTCCTTTGGAAAACATGATTTGATTATACACGTCAATTTGTGCAATGTTGGATTTCTTCCCATCTCCTCAAATATTAGTTACCACGTTAAGACATTCAATTCATCGACCTGAGATTTGATCGACGCCATTACAAGAAACTCAATATTCATTATTTCGTGGTCGTAATCTTCTTGTGGATATTTTGTAGAAGGATATCTTTAAGCTGTGTCGGCTACTTTCTAACTTGCTCCAGCCACATGTGCAATTTCGAATTTCCATAGCAGTGTTGTTTGTTTCAGGCAAAAGTGTCTCATGTTTGTTATTTCATCTAAATTCCTGTCTCCGAGGAGGTTGACCAAGGGCATGTGGTCTGTAGTAGGGATATCAAAAAGAATTGATATAAAAGGGATGCAGTTATTACGTTTTTTGATGGTTGTCTTGGTTAACATTGTGTGATGTCGATTATTTATGCTTTGAAGACAGATTTAATGATGCTGATGATTGATAAATTGACATGTCAGCTCAAGTGATAGCTCATAATGCACCTTTATAGCCTTTCTCATCTTTGGATCCGTCTGTATACATAACTGTATCAGGGTGTTCAACTTGACAGTTGCCGACCCAAATATGAATGCCGGTGATGTAGTCCCTTACTTTATTCAATTCAACTTGATCAAGTATTTTACGGCAAAGGAAACAATGCATACGACGCCTTAGAAAATCCCGATGCCCTTCCAAGTGTCCGCAGAAAATCCCTTTTTCTCCATCTTGAAATAAAAACCAAAACCAACTTCATTGGTTGCTGTGCTTGTATGTACTGGTCGAAAGGAGTTATGCCTATCACTGCCTGTATTCCTGTTGTTGGTGTTGATCGGAGGGTATGAGTCATGCTTAAGAGAGGTTTTCTCTGAATGGCGGTTAATTTCCTTATTTCACTTTTCTTTGCAATAACGGTGTGCCCGATACAAGACACTCATAGATGATGATGGGTCTGATCATGACACTTAGTAAAGCCAAATAACTTTATTTGACGTTACCCCCACTATTGCCATATGACTGCCTTTTCATGTTCCAAATACGGGAACACTTCGGTGCTTTTTCTTTCAGGTGTTCGGTCGAGTGAGTCCTTGATCAAACACCACACCTAGGTACTTCATTTGTGTTACTTATTTCATAACTTTTCCATTCCTATATAATCGGGGAAAGTATTTAGATCTTAATTTATATACTTTTGAGAATACTATAGCACTTGATTTTGATGGATTAAAGGTGGGACCATTTTCTCTCATTATATAACCAAGTCTATAGCATCTTGCATCCCAATGATAAGGGTACTATTATGTTTACCACTTATTAGTAGAAGGATATCATCTGCAAAAAAATATAATCTGCATTATTAATATCAATGAAAATTATGTAATAAAAACGTGTCTATAACTTAGGATTCGATAGACAAACAGCACTTTCTTTATCCATTCGATCAACTCTCTCCATTCATTAGTTCAGAGTTTTACCATTAGGTGACAAAACACCAATGATCCACTCTGGGTCATTTTCATCTGATTTGTCAAAGTGTTCATTCTTGAAAAGTATGATAATTTGTTAATACTTACTTTATATTTAATACTAATACATACGATAGAGAATATGTTCCAACCTATACACCATTGATATACACAAAGTTGGATAGAAAATTTGCATGAGATTATGAAAGAAGCAGAGTAACACTGATGATTTGTTTTGGAGTTGTAGGTGTTCCTTTGGTTTTCTGAAACGACAGAAACAGAGGTTTGTATTGCAAAGTATTCAAAGAAAATCTCAGGTAATTGTGGACGGATGACTTGGATGTTGGATAGCCCTTTGAAGTCAATCTTGCTGCAGGTTTCCTTGTGGATTGCCTATTTTTGGTCAAAGATTTTAACCAGTTTGGGAACTTTGCTAATTTCCTTCTTCCTTCATCGACCCTTCTGATTTACATGGGTTTGTCCATCCTTCCTTTTCTTACGCCAATTCTCAATGGTCCTGAGAGGAAACTGTAACCTTTGAGCAATATCTCTCTGGCTTGATCTACACTCAATCATGCCAACAGCCTTGGCCCTGGTCTCCAAAGAGTGCTCTCTCACCATTTCGGATATTTAATTTCAACTAACATTCTGTGGTGTTTTCTGAGCCCTTTTATACTGATGTATGATGCAATCATCGAAAATAACTGCATCAGAAAAATTCAATATTGCCTAATGATGGGTATAAACCAAATTTCATTGAACTCTGACCAAATATATTTTTTTAAAACTATGAAACGGATATTTTTAATACCACAATCAATTTTGGACATACTATAATATTACTTTAATTTTGTCCTATGTATAAGACCTAACTTTATGAAAATTTGCAGTAAATAAATTACTTCCCAGAAAGTTATGTTGTGGAATTAGCAAAGTATATTATAGTTAGGACCTACTCAAACACTATTACGTAATTAATTATAGATAAACGTCATATAGTTAAGGTAAGGTTGCGACAAATATATAGACAATCCTTATGCATAATAAGCTTATTAAAAATTATGATTATCAAACTTTCAAAATAGTTTTTTTATGATCGGAGGAAATTTTATTTACAAGTGAATGTGGTCCTCACTAAAGTCCTTACGCATATTGTTCAGTATTAAATAATTTATCACAAAATCTCTCCAATACTCATGGTTATTTGTTAAAGTTACCTTGTCCACCCTGTATAGTAATAATATAGGAAGAAATTACTCCAATATCGATCTTCAATTGAACCCCGAGTCGAAAAAGGACTTACTGAGTGGTCGGTTAAAATCTGAAGACTTTGAATTTTAAGCTTCAACAAGATTCAATTTATTAGTTAAGAATAGAATTTCAACAAAATTAATACTATAAATAAATTTTTGTCTGAGATCTCTCAATTATCAATGTAGCTGGCCTTAGCAGCAATGATGTCTTCCAGGCAGTTGAACTGAAGTTACCTGAAAGTGGCTTTGAGGGCCTCTTTGTTTGGATAGGGGTACTAAAGGCCTTCCCCTCGACCTGGACCGAAAATGTGTGTAGAACAAGGCTTAGGGGCACAAAAGTGTGATAAAAGAGTTCAATATAACTCAAAAGATTAATTCAAAAAAACCTTACAACAGTTAAGATTGGTTTCTGTCTTTGCTGGAGTCAAAAGTGGCCTCTTTACCCTCATGAGGCTCTCTGAACCATCTAGTGTAAAACCCCGAAATCGCTTGCATGGGCCCTCTTGGACTTGAAAGGATTGGCTTGAGCTGTTTTCTTTAACTCCTTCGGATCCAGTTTGATCTTCTTGACAGAGACCTTCTTAAAATCTCCAACGTTTTGATGGTGGTCCTGGAAAAACCCAACTACTTGGAGAGCACGAATGAAAATTCGTCAATTACGTTTAAGTGTCATTTTCTCAACTTGTATGTAAGCTAGGCAGCTCAGGTTTCAACCTTAATTAATTACTAAATTAGTAAGTATTCAGATTTCAATGAAACACCCAGCACAACTCCGCAACAAATCCTTAACGTTACCTTAGGTTTTTTATGGACTAGCGATTACTTTATACTTATTGTACTATTTTCAAAATGAAATAATAATGAACCTAAAAAAAAACCTTTTCAGGTTGCAACTTTAAAAAGACGCTTCATTTTCCATTATCAAGACAACCTGCTCTTTGTACATTTTAGATAAATTAATAGCTGCACCTTCCCCTCCACATCTTTTTCTTCTGCTTTTGTTGCTTAGGTATGTCTACAATATACTTTTAACTCGAGTTATCTCTGTTTAAAGTGGAAAATAGGTGCTTTTTATTCAGAGGCTCATAGCTTCAAGACGAATACATTCAAAAAGTTTAAAAATATTGCATTGGATAGCTAAAAATATGAACTTGAATTTAAAAAAGAGAAGCATCACGTCTCAAACTGTATAAATAAATTATTTTAAGATTCAGGAACACAAGATGACTCGTAGCATACCATTAGTGAGTGAGGGATTCCAAAATCCTTTTTCTTCTTCACTGTTTTATCGTGCCCTTATCTCAAATCGACAACGATATAAAGCGTTTTTGTAGATAATCTATTTTTCAAATCAAAGTTAATACTTTCAGCTATCCAATGAGATACTTTTAAACTTTTTTAATATAATTATCTTGAAGCTATGTGCCTCCGAATAAAAAGTACCTATTTTCCACTTTAAACAAAGATAATTCATTTTAAAAGTATGATGCAAAGATTTTAAAATTGTTTTAGAATGTTTTAACATTCCGTTTTAAAATATATTAACATATATATCTCTATCTTTAACAGAGAGAGCTTAAAAAGCTTTGAACTTTAAAAATAGCCAGAAATAATAAAAAATATATGGCCTCTTTCTGAAGGCCACGAGGCTATGAGAAAAAAATAAAGCCATATTTGGATTCAAAGAATCAAATTGTACTAAGTTAAGCATATGCTGTACTTGTCCATAAAAAAAATGTGATTTTGTTGGATAGTGTAAGAGTTCCATATTTCTATTATAATAAATTAATTTTTTCATTTGCAACATCTTCATGTGGGGAGTGAATTATAACTTTCTTCTTAAAAATAATAGGATTTTCCAAAGAGTCTTTATGCTGTGAGTTTTTAAAAGTATTATGCTTGGGAAAATCATCAAAATAATAAAAATGAGCTTTATATTTCTAACAGAAGTGGTAATTTATTAGTACTTTAAGCAAAATAAACATTAAAAACATATAAAAAGAAAAGGCACTATCCAAAAGTACAAAGTTGGTCCAAGTTTATACTTCTTCAGAGTCTCTTGATATTTTGTATTATATTCCTCCAATTGGGTATTGTATTCATCTGTTTGATCTGGATCTACGTCTATCAATTCCATGTAATAATCCTCCAATGATTCATAGGCTTTTTGAAGACGAATCCTTGCTTCATCTAGGAATAATTTTCCTTCAGATGTTTTCCGTGGTAATAGGACTTACACAAACTGTTTATGCTATTAACAGCTTTGGTTACTTGAGCCTTCTTGCTAGGTGATCGTTTCCTTAAGTCATCACCTCGTCCAACCAATTTCACTTATCAATTTTGATAACTTAAAATCCACTTAATATTTTTTGAAATTAAAGTTTCTATAGATTCTTAGCTGTAATTATCAGTAATTACCGACTGCGCAAGGCTATGTAATTAATTGCAGTGATTATGTTCTTGCACTTAAGAATAACTCTTCACTTCTTCACCTATTGAGTTACTTCTTTTATTATTATATACAAGATAATATATACAAAATGACTTTACATAAAATATAACACAATTTAATATACATAAATAAACACACAGCTCCTCAGGTTCTAAGTTTTCAAATAAGGGGACTATATAACTTACTCTATAATAAAACACAAAATAATGATAACACATGTGTATATGGCTTGATTTCTATATTTCGAATAAACAATATGAAAAACTTCCAAACTTTTGGAGGGAAAAAACAGGTTAATATAATGAGGGTTGCATATAGGTGATTATATGGCCAGATATATAAAAGACTCAATTCCAAACACTGTCTTTCATATCTTCCAAAGAGAAATTTGTGTCTTAGATCCTAACTCATATTTGATATTCCTCTGTATAGTAATACAATTATATTCGTCAGAAACTAGAGTAGAAGTTGAAATGAAGGGATTCCGAGGATTCATTGGAAATATTGGAAGGCGTTGGGAAAAGTGGTAAGAAAACAGCCAACACTTTTATAATATTATTTGTATTTCAATTTGTGAGTTGAATTATACACTAGTCAAAAGAGCTTTTCCCTCTTTAATATCGACTACGAATCTGAAATAATATAATAAGGATGAGTTCCTCCATTAAAAATTTCCAAATTAAGTGTTGCATTGAAGATAAGACTCTCTTCATTATGAAATCCTAGCATCGATTCGCAAAGATAGTATAATTATCTTATCTAAAAATATCGTCAAAAAAGTAATTGGGATTTTTTCCTTATCTTAATTTTTGTTCAATATTCCTTGTATATTGACGCCCACATATGTCAAAAGAAAATTAAATCATGGAAACCATATGTTGTTATTTTATTGTCACCGTAAATTTTTGCAATCTCTAGGTAGAAATAAAGGGGCTTCTGTAAGGCTGATCAAAATAGTTCATTAAAAGATATGGAAGATAATTAGTTGAAGAATATAAATTGATACAACAATTTGTTGACAAAAAATCATTCAAGCATCATTTCTAGTTGCCTCCTCACATATAATAATAAGAATATAAATATTGGATAACAATAAATAATGATTACTTACATAGAATGTTATGATATAAATTAAATAAAATGATTTAATCTAGAACCTTCTTCTCTTATCTCCATAATGCAACTGTTCTTCTTTTCTTATGTAAATTAGTTATCGCCCATTCCAAACCTGTATATCCCTCCAATACTATTATGATCCTAATAAAATAATGTTATAGAGTTATCATGGATGTGAGACTCACGTATTGATTTAAAGAGAGATCATAAATGTTCTTTTCTTTTCTTGTCTTGGATGAGCGTTTTCGTGAGGCGGAAGTCGTTGACCTGCTTGCTGAGGTTGAATTGTTTATTAGTTTACGAGAGTTACCATCTGATACATTTATATCCAGATTTGATTTATGTTCGTTGGAGTCCATGGTGTTTCCCTGATCTATAAACCCTTCAAAGATTTCGATCTCAGGTTGATGTTCGTGAGTTTCGTTATCATTTTAGCCGATAATTTTGCTTTGGGGTATGTATTCTACCTTAGGAATGGGGATAAGCTATGGTTCTATAAATTTACTTATGAACAGTCTATTGTGCAATTATACCTCCGACCATCCAGAAAGATAGTTTCGAACCACCAAATGGTGTTTCCTTTTTCGGTCGAAGAAGTCTGCATAAATTGTCTCACATGGAGTGCCAGGAATGAAAGTATATGAAGGGAGCATTTTTTGTAGAGATTGTGGTATTTTGTAAAATGTAAGGCAACGGTTCCCTTTTCTTTTCATGTCGTTATATATGGGTGGTCAGTAGAATCAAAACATGCAGTGGGATGTCATGTACCTAGTGTGTTGCATTACAACCTTTTGACGCAAATTCTTAGAGATTACAATGATGTATTTTTAAATAATACCCCCGAGAAGGTGTTTAAATTATCTTTATAGATTAAAAATTGCCTGACCTCCTGTTCCATATCTTCAACTTCCTTTGGAAAACATGATTTGATTATACACGTCAATTTGTGCAATGTTGGATTTCTTCCCATCTCCTCAAATATTAGTTACCACGTTAAGACATTCAATTCATCGACCTGAGATTTGATCGACGCCATTACAAGAAACTCAATATTCATTATTTCGTGGTCGTAATCTTCTTGTGGATATTTTGTAGAAGGATATCTTTAAGCTGTGTCGGCTACTTTCTAACTTGCTCCAGCCACATGTGCAATTTCGAATTTCCATAGCAGTGTTGTTTGTTTCAGGCAAAAGTGTCTCATGTTTGTTATTTCATCTAAATTCCTGTCTCCGAGGAGGTTGACCAAGGGCATGTGGTCTGTAGTAGGGATATCAAAAAGAATTGATATAAAAGGGATGCAGTTATTACGTTTTTTGATGGTTGTCTTGGTTAACATTGTGTGATGTCGATTATTTATGCTTTGAAGACAGATTTAATGATGCTGATGATTGATAAATTGACATGTCAGCTCAAGTGATAGCTCATAATGCACCTTTATAGCCTTTCTCATCTTTGGATCCGTCTGTATACATAACTGTATCAGGGTGTTCAACTTGACAGTTGCCGACCCAAATATGAATGCCGGTGATGTAGTCCCTTACTTTATTCAATTCAACTTGATCAAGTATTTTACGGCAAAGGAAACAATGCATACGACGCCTTAGAAAATCCCGATGCCCTTCCAAGTGTCCGCAGAAAATCCCTTTTTCTCCATCTTGAAATAAAAACCAAAAACCAACTTCATTGGTTGCTGTGCTTGTATGTACTGGTCGAAAGGAGTTATGCCTATCACTGCCTGTATTCCTGTTGTTGGTGTTGATCGGAGGGTATGAGTCATGCTTAAGAGAGGTTTTCTCTGAATGGCGGTTAATTTCCTTATTTCACTTTTCTTTGCAATAACGGTGTGCCCGATACAAGACACTCATAGATGATGATGGGTCTGATCATGACACTTAGTAAAGCCAAATAACTTTATTTGACGTTACCCCCACTATTGCCATATGACTGCCTTTTCATGTTCCAAATACGGGAACACTTCGGTGCTTTTTCTTTCAGGTGTTCGGTCGAGTGAGTCCTTGATCAAACACCACACCTAGGTACTTCATTTGTGTTACTTATTTCATAACTTTTCCATTCCTATATAATCGGGGAAAGTATTTAGATCTTAATTTATATACTTTTGAGAATACTATAGCACTTGATTTTGATGGATTAAAGGTGGGACCATTTTCTCTCATTATATAACCAAGTCTATAGCATCTTGCATCCCAATGATAAGGGTACTATTATGTTTACCACTTATTAGTAGAAGGATATCATCTGCAAAAAAAAATATAATCTGCATTATTAATATCAATGAAAATTATGTAATAAAAACGTGTCTATAACTTAGGATTCGATAGACAAACAGCACTTTCTTTATCCATTCGATCAACTCTCTCCATTCATTAGTTCAGAGTTTTACCATTAGGTGACAAAACACCAATGATCCACTCTGGGTCATTTTCATCTGATTTGTCAAAGTGTTCATTCTTGAAAAGTATGATAATTTGTTAATACTTACTTTATATTTAATACTAATACATACGATAGAGAATATGTTCCAACCTATACACCATTGATATACACAAAGTTGGATAGAAAATTTGCATGAGATTATGAAAGAAGCAGAGTAACACTGATGATTTGTTTTGGAGTTGTAGGTGTTCCTTTGGTTTTCTGAAACGACAGAAACAGAGGTTTGTATTGCAAAGTATTCAAAGAAAATCTCAGGTAATTGTGGACGGATGACTTGGATGTTGGATAGCCCTTTGAAGTCAATCTTGCTGCAGGTTTCCTTGTGGATTGCCTATTTTTGGTCAAAGATTTTAACCAGTTTGGGAACTTTGCTAATTTCCTTCTTCCTTCATCGACCCTTCTGATTTACATGGGTTTGTCCATCCTTCCTTTTCTTACGCCAATTCTCAATGGTCCTGAGAGGAAACTGTAACCTTTGAGCAATATCTCTCTGGCTTGATCTACACTCAATCATGCCAACAGCCTTGGCCCTGGTCTCCAAAGAGTGCTCTCTCACCATTTCGGATATTTAATTTCAACTAACATTCTGTGGTGTTTTCTGAGCCCTTTTATACTGATGTATGATGCAATCATCGAAAATTACTGCATCAGAAAAATTCAATATTGCCTAATGATGGGTATAAACCAAATTTCATTGAACTCTGACCAAATATATTTTTTTTTAAAACTATGAAACGGATATTTTTAATACCACAATCAATTTTGGACATACTATAATATTACTTTAATTTTGTCCTATGTATAAGACCTAACTTTATGAAAATTTGCAGTAAATAAATTACTTCCCAGAAAGTTATGTTGTGGAATTAGCAAAGTATATTATAGTTAGGACCTACTCAAACACTATTACGTAATTAATTATAGATAAACGTCATATAGTTAAGGTAAGGTTGCGACAAATATATAGACAATCCTTATGCATAATAAGCTTATTAAAAATTATGATTATCAAACTTTCAAAATAGTTTTTATGATCGGAGGAAATTTTATTTACAAGTGAATGTGGTCCTCACTAAAGTCCTTACGCATATTGTTCAGTATTAAATAATTTATCACAAAATCTCTCCAATACTCATGGTTATTTGTTAAAGTTACCTTGTCCACCCTGTATAGTAATAATATAGGAAGAAATTACTCCAATATCGATCTTCAATTGAACCCCGAGTCGAAAAAGGACTTACTGAGTGGTCGGTTAAAATCTGAAGACTTTGAATTTTAAGCTTCAACAAGATTCAATTTATTAGTTAAGAATAGAATTTCAACAAAATTAATACTATAAATAAATTTTTGTCTGAGATCTCTCAATTATCAATGTAGCTGGCCTTAGCAGCAATGATGTCTTCAGGCAGTTGAACTGAAGTTACCTGAAAGTGGCTTTGAGGGCCTCTTTGTTTGGATAGGGGTACTAAAGGCCTTCCCCTCGACCTGGACCGAAAATGTGTGTAGAACAAGGCTTAGGGGCACAAAAGTGTGATAAAAGAGTTCAATATAACTCAAAAGATTAATTCAAAAAACCTTACAACAGTTAAGATTGGTTTCTGTCTTTGCTGGAGTCAAAAGTGGCCTCTTTACCCTCATGAGGCTCTCTGAACCATCTAGTGTAAAACCCCGAAATCGCTTGCATGGGCCCTCTTGGACTTGAAAGGATTGGCTTGAGCTGTTTTCTTTAACTCCTTCGGATCCAGTTTGATCTTCTTGACAGAGACCTTCTTAAAATCTCCAACGTTTTGATGGTGGTCCTGGAAAAACCCAACTACTTGGAGAGCACGAATGAAAATTCGTCAATTACGTTTAAGTGTCATTTTCTCAACTTGTATGTAAGCTAGGCAGCTCAGGTTTCAACCTTAATTAATTACTAAATTAGTAAGTATTCAGATTTCAATGAAACACCCAGCACAACTCCGCAACAAATCCTTAACGTTACCTTAGGTTTTTATGGACTAGCGATTACTTTATACTTATTGTACTATTTTCAAAATGAAATAATAATGAACCTAAAAAAAAAACCTTTTCAGGTTGCAACTTTAAAAAGACGCTTCATTTTCCATTATCAAGACAACCTGCTCTTTGTACATTTTAGATAAATTAATAGCTGCACCTTCCCCCTCCACATCTTTTCTTCTGCTTTTGTTGCTTAGGTATGTCTACAATATACTTTTAACTCGAGTTATCTCTGTTTAAAGTGGAAAATAGGTGCTTTTTATTCAGAGGCTCATAGCTTCAAGACGAATACATTCAAAAAGTTTAAAAATATTGCATTGGATAGCTAAAAATATGAACTTGAATTTAAAAAAGAGAAGCATCACGTCTCAAACTGTATAAATAAATTATTTTAAGATTCAGGAACACAAGATGACTCGTAGCATACCATTAGTGAGTGAGGGATTCCAAAAATCCTTTTTCTTCTTCACTGTTTTATCGTGCCCTTATCTCAAATCGACAACGATATAAAGCGTTTTTGTAGATAATCTATTTTTCAAATCAAAGTTAATACTTTCAGCTATCCAATGAGATACTTTTAAACTTTTTTAATATAATTATCTTGAAGCTATGTGCCTCCGAATAAAAAGTACCTATTTTCCACTTTAAACAAAGATAATTCATTTTAAAAGTATGATGCAAAGATTTTAAAAATTGTTTTAGAATGTTTTAACATTCCGTTTTAAAATATATTAACATATATATCTCTCTATCTTTAACAGAGAGAGCTTAAAAAGCTTTGAACTTTAAAAATAGCCAGAAATAATAAAAAAAAATATATGGCCTCTTTCTGAAGGCCACGAGGCTATGAGAAAAAAATAAAGCCATATTTGGATTCAAAGAATCAAATTGTACTAAGTTAAGCATATGCTGTACTTGTCCATAAAAAAAATGTGATTTTGTTGGATAGTGTAAGAGTTCCATATTTCTATTATAATAAATTAATTTTTTCATTTGCAACATCTTCATGTGGGGAGTGAATTATAACTTTCTTCTTAAAAATAATAGGATTTTCCAAAGAGTCTTTATGCTGTGAGTTTTAAAAGTATTATGCTTGGGAAAATCATCAAAATAATAAAAATGAGCTTTATATTTCTAACAGAAGTGGTAATTTATTAGTACTTTAAGCAAAATAAACATTAAAAACATATAAAAAAGAAAAGGCACTATCCAAAAGTACAAAGTTGGTCCAAGTTTATACTTCTTCAGAGTCTCTTGATATTTTGTATTATATTCCTCCAATTGGGTATTGTATTCATCTGTTTGATCTGGATCTACGTCTATCAATTCCATGTAATAATCCTCCAATGATTCATAGGCTTTTTGAAGACGAATCCTTGCTTCATCTAGGAATAATTTTCCTTCAGATGTTTTCCGTGGTAATAGGACTTACACAAACTGTTTATGCTATTAACAGCTTTGGTTACTTGAGCCTTCTTGCTAGGTGATCGTTTCCTTAAGTCATCACCTCGTCCAACCAATTTCACTTATCAATTTTGATAACTTAAAATCCACTTAATATTTTTTGAAATTAAAGTTTCTATAGATTCTTAGCTGTAATTATCAGTAATTACCGACTGCGCAAGGCTATGTAATTAATTGCAGTGATTATGTTCTTGCACTTAAGAATAACTCTTCACTTCTTCACCTATTGAGTTACTTCTTTTATTATTATATACAAGATAATATATACAAAATGACTTTACATAAAATATAACACAATTTAATATACATAAATAAACACACAGCTCCTCAGGTTCTAAGTTTTCAAATAAGGGGACTATATAACTTACTCTATAATAAAACACAAAATAATGATAACACATGTGTATATGGCTTGATTTCTATATTTCGAATAAACAATATGAAAACTTCCAAACTTTTGGAGGGAAAAAACAGGTTAATATAATGAGGGTTGCATATAGGTGATTATATGGCCAGATATATAAAAGACTCAATTCAAACACTGTCTTTCATATCTTCCAAAGAGAAATTTGTGTCTTAGATCCTAACTCATATTTGATATTCCTCTGTATAGTAATACAATTATATTCGTCAGAAACTAGAGTAGAAGTTGAAATGAAGGGATTCCGAGGATTCATTGGAAATATTGGAAGGCGTTGGGAAAAGTGGTAAGAAAACAGCCAACACTTTTATAATATTATTTGTATTTCAATTTGTGAGTTGAATTATACACTAGTCAAAAGAGCTTTTCCCTCTTTAATATCGACTACGAATCTGAAATAATATAATAAGGATGAGTTCCTCCATTAAAAATTTCCAAATTAAGTGTTGCATTGAAGATAAGACTCTCTTCATTATGAAATCCTAGCATCGATTCGCAAAGATAGTATAATTATCTTATCTAAAAATATCGTCAAAAAAGTAATTGGGATTTTTTCCTTATCTTAATTTTTGTTCAATATTCCTTGTATATTGACGCCCACATATGTCAAAAGAAAATTAAATCATGGAAACCATATGTTGTTATTTTATTGTCACCGTAAATTTTTGCAATCTCTAGGTAGAAATAAAGGGGCTTCTGTAAGGCTGATCAAAATAGTTCATTAAAAGATATGGAAGATAATTAGTTGAAGAATATAAATTGATACAACAATTTGTTGACAAAAAATCATTCAAGCATCATTTCTAGTTGCCTCCTCACATATAATAATAAGAATATAAATATTGGATAACAATAAATAATGATTACTTACATAGAATGTTATGATATAAATTAAATAAAATGATTTAATCTAGAACCTTCTTCTCTATCTCCATAATGCAACTGTTCTTCTTTTCTTATGTAAATTAGTTATCGCCCATTCCAAACCTGTATATCCCTCCAATACTATTATGATCCTAATAAAATAATGTTATAGAGTTATCATGGATGTGAGACTCACGTATTGATTTAAAGAGAGATCATAAATGTTCTTTTCTTTTCTTGTCTTGGATGAGCGTTTTCGTGAGGCGGAAGTCGTTGACCTGCTTGCTGAGGTTGAATTGTTTATTAGTTTACGAGAGTTACCATCTGATACATTTATATCCAGATTTGATTTATGTTCGTTGGAGTCCATGGTGTTTCCCTGATCTATAAACCCTTCAAAGATTTCGATCTCAGGTTGATGTTCGTGAGTTTCGTTATCATTTTAGCCGATAATTTTGCTTTGGGGTATGTATTCTACCTTAGGAATGGGGATAAGCTATGGTTCTATAAATTTACTTATGAACAGTCTATTGTGCAATTATACCTCCGACCATCCAGAAAGATAGTTTCGAACCACCAAATGGTGTTTCCTTTTTCGGTCGAAGAAGTCTGCATAAATTGTCTCACATGGAGTGCCAGGAATGAAAGTATATGAAGGGAGCATTTTTTGTAGAGATTGTGGTATTTTGTAAAATGTAAGGCAACGGTTCCCTTTTCTTTTCATGTCGTTATATATGGGTGGTCAGTAGAATCAAAACATGCAGTGGGATGTCATGTACCTAGTGTGTTGCATTACAACCTTTTGACGCAAATTCTTAGAGATTACAATGATGTATTTTTAAATAATACCCCCGAGAAGGTGTTTAAATTATCTTTATAGATTAAAAATTGCCTGACCTCCTGTTCCATATCTTCAACTTCCTTTGGAAAACATGATTTGATTATACACGTCAATTTGTGCAATGTTGGATTTCTTCCCATCTCCTCAAATATTAGTTACCACGTTAAGACATTCAATTCATCGACCTGAGATTTGATCGACGCCATTACAAGAAACTCAATATTCATTATTTCGTGGTCGTAATCTTCTTGTGGATATTTTGTAGAAGGATATCTTTAAGCTGTGTCGGCTACTTTCTAACTTGCTCCAGCCACATGTGCAATTTCGAATTTCCATAGCAGTGTTGTTTGTTTCAGGCAAAAGTGTCTCATGTTTGTTATTTCATCTAAATTCCTGTCTCCGAGGAGGTTGACCAAGGGCATGTGGTCTGTAGTAGGGATATCAAAAAGAATTGATATAAAAGGGATGCAGTTATTACGTTTTTTGATGGTTGTCTTGGTTAACATTGTGTGATGTCGATTATTTATGCTTTGAAGACAGATTTAATGATGCTGATGATTGATAAATTGACATGTCAGCTCAAGTGATAGCTCATAATGCACCTTTATAGCCTTTCTCTCATCTTTGGATCCGTCTGTATACATAACTGTATCAGGGTGTTCAACTTGACAGTTGCCGACCCAAATATGAATGCCGGTGATGTAGTCCCTTACTTTATTCAATTCAACTTGATCAAGTATTTTACGGCAAAGGAAACAATGCATACGACGCCTTAGAAAATCCCGATGCCCTTCCAAGTGTCCGCAGAAAATCCCTTTTTCTCCATCTTGAAATAAAAACCAAAACCAACTTCATTGGTTGCTGTGCTTGTATGTACTGGTCGAAAGGAGTTATGCCTATCACTGCCTGTATTCCTGTTGTTGGTGTTGATCGGAGGGTATGAGTCATGCTTAAGAGAGGTTTTCTCTGAATGGCGGTTAATTTCCTTATTTCACTTTTCTTTGCAATAACGGTGTGCCCGATACAAGACACTCATAGATGATGATGGGTCTGATCATGACACTTAGTAAAGCCAAATAACTTTATTTGACGTTACCCCCACTATTGCCATATGACTGCCTTTTCATGTTCCAAATACGGGAACACTTCGGTGCTTTTTCTTTCAGGTGTTCGGTCGAGTGAGTCCTTGATCAAACACCACACCTAGGTACTTCATTTGTGTTACTTATTTCATAACTTTCCATTCCTATATAATCGGGGAAAGTATTTAGATCTTAATTTATATACTTTTGAGAATACTATAGCACTTGATTTTGATGGATTAAAGGTGGGACCATTTTCTCTCATTATATAACCAAGTCTATAGCATCTTGCATCCCAATGATAAGGGTACTATTATGTTTACCACTTATTAGTAGAAGGATATCATCTGCAAAAAAATATAATCTGCATTATTAATATCAATGAAAATTATGTAATAAAAACGTGTCTATAACTTAGGATTCGATAGACAAACAGCACTTTCTTTATCCATTCGATCAACTCTCTCATTCATTAGTTCAGAGTTTTACCATTAGGTGACAAAACACCAATGATCCACTCTGGGTCATTTTCATCTGATTTGTCAAAGTGTTCATTCTTGAAAAGTATGATAATTTGTTAATACTTACTTTGTATTTAATACCTAATACATACGATAGAGAATATGTTCCAACCTATACACCATTGATATACACAAAGTTGGATAGAAAATTTGCATGAGATTATGAAAGAAGCAGAGTAACACTGATGATTTGTTTTGGAGTTGTAGGTGTTCCTTTGGTTTTCTGAAACGACAGAAACAGAGGTTTGTATTGCAAAAGTATTCAAAGAAAATCTCAGGTAATTGTGGACGGATGACTTGGATGTTGGATAGCCCTTTGAAGTCAATCTTGCTGCAGGTTTCCTTGTGGATTGCCTATTTTTGGTCAAAGATTTTAACCAGTTTGGGAACTTTGCTAATTTCCTTCTTCCTTCATCGACCCTTCTGATTTACATGGGTTTGTCCATCCTTCCTTTTCTTACGCCAATTCTCAATGGTCCTGAGAGGAAACTGTAACCTTTGAGCAATATCTCTCTGGCTTGATCTACACTCAATCATGCCAACAGCCTTGGCCCTGGTCTCCAAAGAGTGCTCTCTCACCATTTCGGATATTTAATTTCAACTAACATTCTGTGGTGTTTTCTGAGCCCTTTTATACTGATGTATGATGCAATCATCGAAAATTACTGCATCAGAAAAATTCAATATTGCCTAATGATGGGTATAAACCAAATTTCATTGAACTCTGACCAAATATATTTTTTTAAAACTATGAAACGGATATTTTTAATACCACAATCAATTTTTGGACATACTATAATATTACTTTAATTTTGTCCTATGTATAAGACCTAACTTTATGAAAATTTGCAGTAAATAAATTACTTCCCAGAAAGTTATGTTGTGGAATTAGCAAAGTATATTATAGTTAGGACCTACTCAAACACTATTACGTAATTAATTATAGATAAACGTCATATAGTTAAGGTAAGGTTGCGACAAATATATAGACAATCCTTATGCATAATAAGCTTATTAAAAATTATGATTATCAAACTTTCAAAATAGTTTTTTTATGATCGGAGGAAATTTTATTTACAAGTGAATGTGGTCCTCACTAAAGTCCTTACGCATATTGTTCAGTATTAAATAATTTATCACAAAATCTCTCAATACTCATGGTTATTTGTTAAAGTTACCTTGTCCACCCTGTATAGTAATAATATAGGAAGAAATTACTCCAATATCGATCTTCAATTGAACCCCGAGTCGAAAAAGGACTTACTGAGTGGTCGGTTAAAATCTGAAGACTTTGAATTTTAAGCTTCAACAAGATTCAATTTATTAGTTAAGAATAGAATTTCAACAAAATTAATACTATAAATAAATTTTTGTCTGAGATCTCTCAATTATCAATGTAGCTGGCCTTAGCAATGATGTCTTCCAGGCAGTTGAACTGAAGTTACCTGAAAGTGGCTTTGAGGGCCTCTTTGTTTGGATAGGGGTACTAAAGGCCTTCCCCCTCGACCTGGACCGAAAATGTGTGTAGAACAAGGCTTAGGGGCACAAAAGTGTGATAAAAGAGTTCAATATAACTCAAAAGATTAATTCAAAAAAACCTTACAACAGTTAAGATTGGTTTCTGTCTTTGCTGGAGTCAAAAGTGGCCTCTTTACCCTCATGAGGCTCTCTGAACCATCTAGTGTAAAACCCCGAAATCGCTTGCATGGGCCCTCTTGGACTTGAAAGGATTGGCTTGAGCTGTTTTCTTTAACTCCTTCGGATCCAGTTTGATCTTCTTGACAGAGACCTTCTTAAAATCTCCAACGTTTTGATGGTGGTCCTGGAAAAACCCAACTACTTGGAGAGCACGAATGAAAATTCGTCAATTACGTTTAAGTGTCATTTTCTCAACTTGTATGTAAGCTAGGCAGCTCAGGTTTCAACCTTAATTAATTACTAAATTAGTAAGTATTCAGATTTCAATGAAACACCCAGCACAACTCCGCAACAAATCCTTAACGTTACCTTAGGTTTTTTATGGACTAGCGATTACTTTATACTTATTGTACTATTTTCAAAATGAAATAATAATGAACCTAAAAAAACCTTTCAGGTTGCAACTTTAAAAGACGCTTCATTTTCCATTATCAAGACAACCTGCTCTTTGTACATTTTAGATAAATTAATAGCTGCACCTTCCCTCCACATCTTTTCTTCTGCTTTTGTTGCTTAGGTATGTCTACAATATACTTTTAACTCGAGTTATCTCTGTTTAAAGTGGAAAATAGGTGCTTTTTATTCAGAGGCTCATAGCTTCAAGACGAATACATTCAAAAAGTTTAAAAATATTGCATTGGATAGCTAAAAATATGAACTTGAATTTAAAAAAAAGAGAAGCATCACGTCTCAAACTGTATAAATAAATTATTTTAAGATTCAGGAACACAAGATGACTCGTAGCATACCATTAGTGAGAGGGATTCCAAAATCCTTTTTCTTCTTCACTGTTTTATCGTGCCCTTATCTCAAATCGACAACGATATAAAGCGTTTTTGTAGATAATCTATTTTTCAAATCAAAGTTAATACTTTCAGCTATCCAATGAGATACTTTTAAACTTTTTTAATATAATTATCTTGAAGCTATGTGCCTCCGAATAAAAAGTACCTATTTTCCACTTTAAACAAAGATAATTCATTTTAAAAGTATGATGCAAAGATTTTAAAAAATTGTTTTAGAATGTTTTAACATTCCGTTTTAAAATATATTAACATATATATCTCTCTATCTTTAACAGAGAGAGCTTAAAAAGCTTTGAACTTTAAAAATAGCCAGAAATAATAAAAAAAAATATATGGCCTCTTTCTGAAGGCCACGAGGCTATGAGAAAAAAATAAAGCCATATTTGGATTCAAAGAATCAAATTGTACTAAGTTAAGCATATGCTGTACTTGTCCATAAAAAATGTGATTTTGTTGGATAGTGTAAGAGTTCCATATTTCTATTATAATAAATTAATTTTTTCATTTGCAACATCTTCATGTGGGGAGTGAATTATAACTTTCTTCTTAAAAATAATAGGATTTTCCAAAGAGTCTTTATGCTGTGAGTTTTTAAAAGTATTATGCTTGGGAAAATCATCAAAATAATAAAAATGAGCTTTATATTTCTAACAGAAGTGGTAATTTATTAGTACTTTAAGCAAAATAAACATTAAAAACATATAAAAAGAAAAGGCACTATCCAAAAGTACAAAGTTGGTCCAAGTT